>NW_012237201.1:0-9350 GCF_000981445.1 Babesia bigemina
ACTCTTTATCTCCCCTTTACCCACTCTACATCGCTCCTTTAGCCACTCTACATCGCCCGCTTTATCCACTCTACATCGCCTCCTTAACCCACTCTACATCGCTCCTTTACCCACTCTACATCGCTCCCTAACACACTCCACAT
Organism: Babesia bigemina; assembly: GCF_000981445.1. Taxonomy (NCBI): domain Eukaryota; phylum Apicomplexa; class Aconoidasida; order Piroplasmida; family Babesiidae; genus Babesia; species Babesia bigemina. Next base: position 144 of record NW_012237201.1, read on the forward strand.
CGCCCCTTATCCACTCTACATCGCCCCTTAACCCACTCTACATCGCCCCTTAACCCACTCTACATCGCCCCTTAACCCACTCCACATCGCTCCTTTACCCACTCCACATCGCTCCCTTATCCACTCTACATCGCTAATTAAGTCCCTCCAATCCGAAAAATCTAAGCTTTCTTGCCCCTTCAAATACTCTGATAAGGAGACTTACTGTCAGTACTACGAGAAGCAAATTAGTGACACTACTAAGAAGCTTAAAGAATCTGGGAAAAAAGAAAATGAAATCGCTGAAAATCACAATATAAAGTTTAAGAAAACATGTCTAGAAGAGTGTATAAATGCTCACAAAAAACATCCTCCATCTCCTGCCTTGAAGTCTGTTGAAGAGAAGATTGTCCAGCTTGGTCACCTTGCTGGTAAGCTTGGCGGATTTGTTGGTGAAAGTGACAGTGTTAACAAAGCCGTTAAGAATGCTATTATCGCTGTAATTAACAGTAATGAAGAGCTTAAAAATGAATACTCTTCTCATGTTACTACCCTTTCTGAGTCTGTCAAATCTGCTGACCAGGCTGTTGGCACCGTTGAAATTGAGCAGCTTAGTCAGCGAGTTAGTCAAGAAATTACTCTAATTACTCAACGTATTAATAGCCCTAAAAACCTTCCTAATAATCTTCCTCCTTCCCCCTCTCCCTCTGCTGACTCAGCCGAATTGCAGCCCAAGTTGGAGGCTTTGAGGAAGGTGGAGAAGCTTTGTGGATTTTATGAGAATCTTAATACTAAACAAAATGATCCTAAAAAGCTCTTAGATAATTTATGTTCCGGCCTCGAAAAATTCCTCGGCTTCAACTCTGACTCCAAAGGCTACGACGGCAGTGGGATTGTGTACTCCGACTTGGACAGGCTGTGTGACGGGGTGATGGCGTTTTTGAGTGGTGTTCTCAGTAACATCAAAGAGCATTTAGGGCAGCATAAAGATATTATTCAGCCTGTAATTGATACACTTAACACCAATAAACACGGCGGTAAAAAAGGTTTTAATGAAGCGATTGGAAGTGTGGTCGAAGGGGTGGGGAGGTATAATAAGGCAGTGGAGCAGTCTAATACCTCCATAAAAACTCCGATAAGAAATTTGTATAGCTACTTGAAACCTGAAAAAGGTGAGTTAACTATCGGTCTTAATGCTTTGCAGGTCACCGAGCAGCCTGGACAACACGTTGTCGACCAAGCCGAGAGGCTGGTGGCGACAACCCTTCAGAAATCTAAGCAATTTGACAGCGAACTTAAACGCGTCGAAACACATATTAATGATCTAAATGCAAATTGTAAAACACTTGTAAATCACGCACGTAAGAATGTTAGCTATGAGACTAAGCGGCTGGAGGAGCTGTCGAAAAGCGGCAAGACCAGCATGACCGACATGGAGCGGAAAATCACCGACACGTGCCAGACGCTCAAGGAGGCCATCAAATCGGGTATAACGGCAGAAGTGGAAATCCTTGTTCGTGATTTGAAGAAAAAAGTATTCGATATTTTGATGCAACTTAAGGACATTAACGAGAAATTGAAGGAGTACGTTAGGAATCTTGATCAGTGGATGTTGAAGGCAAACGCAGTGGCGAGCGAAGCTGCGGATGAAGCTAAATTCATAAATGGGAGACGGCCCGGATTTGAAGATCAGAATGCAATTAAAAAGATTGTGAGGGAACTGAACGAAAGGAGCGGCGTGCTTTGCAGGTATATAGATGACGTTAAGGAAGAATTTAATACGAAAGTCAAAGCAGCGCTTCAGCAAGTGAAAGACATGGATGGGAAGCTGAAAGAGGATTTGAAGAAGGTGAAGGATGAAGTAGGCAAAAAAGTAAAAGAGATCAAAGAGGCGATTGGATACCTCTACAATAAAGTCACTGGCACACTTGGACCGGTGAGTAATGAGAAGACGATTGAGGAGATTATGAAACATATTAAAGGGCAGGTGGAGATCATCAAGCAGAAAGTTGGAAGTGAAGACACACCAAATAAAAATGATCCACTTAGCATCGATTATAATTGGGATGCACTGAAGACAAAGATTATGGACCGCGTGAGTGAGATATACGATAAGAAAGGAATAGGAAATATGAATTATCTTGGTAATATCGAGAAGGGCGTTGCAACGTACGCTGCGTTGTTTAATGACGCAAGAGTAGGAAATGGATTAGAAAAGACGGTTGGTGGATGGGTAGAAGGCATAGTCATGAGTCATGCGGTTCAAAGTTTGCTTAAGGAGTATTTTGACCAAAATAAAACCAGCGGCTACTTCGATGGCAGTTTAAAGAATGACATTCCTGGAGCTTTACGAAGGTATGTAACACCCAATCTAATGCTGAGTGTCAAAGAGGCTGTTCGTACGATCAAACCCTCCCACAACTTCTACACTGCTAGCACTGTCAATGAAAAGCTGATATACATTAGGGAGTATCTCGGCCAATTATCCAATGACGTAATGAGAAAGGAAGGTGAGATTGTTTCCGCTGTTGCAGGTTTTGTAGAACTTCAAAAGGATGTTGTACAGTACGGTAGGGGGATTACACAGAGAAAATTTTTTCTCACTTCTGCTGTACGCGTTGTTCTCTCAGCTCTCAAACACACTGCAGAGAAAATTGCTGAACAACTTCAAAATTTCACCGACGACGGAGCTATAGGGTTGGGTAGTCGAGTTAAAGCATCCATATTAACTGTAAATCAAATTGGGGGTGAATTCGAGACTATCGGTAATTCGTTAGGTGCTAAGATTCAAGCAGCGCTTGACGGTGTAAAACCAAGCATTAAGAATCTCCACTATAATGTGGACAAGTCGGTTGAACTCAGCGCTAGAGAAGGCGTACCTAATGATGCCAAGGCCGTCGACACTGCGATCAAAGGCGTGACTGAAGAGCTTGAAAAGAAATTGATAGCGAATGGAGATACAGTCACGCTTGACAAAGATACAACATTTGCTCAATACAACGGTTTCGTCGACCAAACTAAAGTGGGTGGTGAACCAGACGCATTAGAGGGCACCCTCCCAACCAAGATCAAAGAGATTGGCACGTACGCTGACACTGGATTCAGCGTTGATCCAACCAGGGAGGCTCTGGAAAAATGGTCGGAAAATCTCGCCAATAATCTCAAATCCCTCTTAACGGCATTTGCCAAAAGCGGAACATTTATACAAGAGAAGTTGAACACACTCACAAAGGAGACTATCGGGAAGGATCTCAAACAAATTAAAGAAAAACTTTCCGAGTTGCAGAAAGAGTTGGAATCTGGTCCCATTCAGAAGGCAACAGTTTTCTCTGATGAAGCCCAAAAGTTACAACAGAAATGCATCCAATCCCTCCACGTCCACGTTGAGGCCAAAATCAAGCAAGCAAACTCCGACGTGACCACCGAGGCCCGCAAGCAGTACCTTTGCGCTGTCAAGTCGCTGCTCACTGTATTCTCGAACAAGGTTAAGAGCGAGTTGAATGCTGTTCTTCGAGACATAAACAATGACTTAAACATAGGTCACAAAAAGTTCATGAGTACGTTTGGAGAGACCTTCGTCAAAAGTGTTAACGACATTGACGCCGTTAATGCAAACGACTTCGCTGCCGAAAAATCCCCGCTTAGCGTATCAGCCGATTTACTAAACACCGCCGTGAGAACATTGTTCAGCGAATTAGAGAAGCAGAAGGACTTCGCCCCTGACTTCAAGAGAATCGCATCTACGCAAGCGGCCGCCCGTAAGCTACTTTACAACCTAACGAAATCTCGACAGTTTGATCATGTATTTTCCTTAGATTTGGATGAGCTCAAGACAGTCCTCGCTCAATGTCTTCCTCAAAAATTCGGTGACGGCAAGTGTCCGTTGCTGCTTGAGGCTCTGCTTAAGGGCTTCATGCCTCTGGTCGAAGAGTTAGAAAAGCAGTATGTCGGCAGATATTCTGGTAGAGTGTACGATGTGTCCGACGAACGTAGCTACGCCAAAGTGTTTATCACTTGTTTCTATACGCTTCATAAGACGCTGAATAAGTTGAACAAGGGGTGTATGAACGGTGGCCCCTGGAATGACAAACCATGTTGTGAAAAGGGGAAACGCGGCGAGAATCCATTTGGTCAATTTATGATTCAGTGCGGATTCCGGATCGCCAAGGATGCGGACTCCAAAGACGGCGAATTGAAGCATCCCTCTGACAAGTTCACCAGTAAGGCGATCCACGACAAACTTCTCGACAGCAAATTCATAGATCCCGAATTACGCACGCACCTTATTAAGTGCGAATCCAATATACACAACAAGCCCGATCAGTTCGACATTTTCGATCTCCTCGACTGCACTCTTCATCACTTTGACAGGTACAACGAGCTGTGTCACATACCCACTGCGTCATCAACCAAAGTGCCAAGCAGCATATACGATATGCTCATATGGTTTTGTAGTCTACCCTACAGTGCCGTCTATCCAACGCTGTTACGTGACACTATAAGCGATCTTCTTACTGACAAAGCTAAGCAAAAGCCACAGGCGCACGACGGGCTGGAGTTCACATTCATCGATCCGGCGTCGCAATCCCTAGCAGCGTACCCAAAGAGCATACCGTACAGTGAAGTAGTCTCCGCACTCGAACATCTTTGTTCCAAATCGCACGATGTTCTCACTTGCATCGTAGGCTACGGCGACGCATACAGCACCTACGGCAGCGACTATTGCAACAATTCATTTGGATTTAAGTATCCCTCCTCAGGGGAGGATTGTTTGCAGATGATCACTGATCTCCTCCGTAGGCTTCTCCATTGTCTTCGGTATCTGCATAAACAGTGCGGCGTAACAGCCAAGCACAACGGTTGGTCCGACTGCAGATTCGGCAAGGACGTTAAGTCAGCCAAATGGGAGTGCAAAGATCACTCAACCGACGAACCTAATTGCCAAGCAAACGACAAGGCAACGTGCCAAGCAACTTGCCAAGCAAAATCGCCGCTTCAGTCCTACTTAACCGATTGCTTATATGGCCACTTGCCTCATCAACTCACCAGTGTTGGATGTAAATCAACATGCAAGTCGTGTCCTGGTAGCTCTCCCGGGATGCCGTGTTTAACGCCACTTGGGTTCAGCGGCTTTTCAGGCTCAACTCGCAAGGGTACGGACCTATGCGAGGTGCTCGATGCATTCTTCTCTAACGATTATCTGTCATCGCTGTTCACGCTAGCTCCGCGACCGCCGGAAACGCTACCGGAGCACATCGGATTTGCTTTGTCACTAGCAGCGGCGCTTAATGCTGGACAGCCGGTCAGGAAGCCCGCTCAAGAATCGTTCAGCGATGCATTCGAGAAGTCCATCAAGGGAGCCACCATCAGCCTTTATGAGAATCCCTCAAATTATACTGCTGCCGTTAAAAATGCCTATAAAAACACACAAAGTCACGAAGGTCATAGCCATCCCCCAGCGACGGAGGCGGACGTATACACGCTTATGTTCCCATCAACTTGTTTGCGTTCAAGCGACGACAGGCTGTACTGTGCTCCATACCTGTATACGTTAGGCATGGATACGCATCATTATCTTGCCTACCAACATACGAATCTCTATCTGTCATGGACGATGTATCTGCCCTGGACATTCTATTCATACCTTAGAAGTCTACTTGAGGCCTTCAAAAATGTTTCCTGCCAGGAATGGGAGTGCAGCAAATGTATGCATCGCGGAAAATGCAAGAAGGGCCAGCATGGCGTCGACTACAACTGCCAGTGCAAAGGTATAATAGAGTGCCGTGGCGTAAGTAGCGCATTCCACAAATACGGTTTCACATTCGGCGACCCTGCAATTCTGTCTGAGGTGGAAGGGAAACGATATTGCCACAACTTCTACAACCAACTCGTTAACGTCTTAAAATCGAATTGCTTTGCTAAGTTATTTGATAAATGCGACGAATTCCTCTGGATCATCAGACAACCGTTCACATACTTGGTTCTCGCACTCTGGTCACTATCCCTCTTCTACCTCCTTTGCGTAATGGTTGGCAGACTGGATGTGCTCCACATCAAATCACACTTACGATCACCGTCATCGCACAGGATAACGGCGCAATCACTGTTGGCTGCAGCGCAAGTCGGAAGGCTTGCCAAGATATCGTATCTACAACCGTAATTGTATTCACGTTTGTAATTCACAGCAACTCACGTAACGACTCACCTACTCACCTAACCGACAAACGTAGTCTAATGTCTCGAATTACTCTAGCGGCAACCTGGGAACTAGATAGCGTTGAGATTAAGTGATGACTGAACGACAAAGAAACATGGTAACCTAGCACCCAAGCAAAGTGCTAAGCTGGCAACCAGGCAAAGTGCTGAGCTAGCAACCAGGCAAAGTGCTGAGCTAGCAACCAGGCAAAGTGCTAAGCTGGCAACCAGGCAAAGTGGTAACCTAGCAACCAGGCAACGTGGTAAGCTAGCACGCAGGCAACGTGGTGACCTAGCAACCAGGCAACGTGTTGACCTAGCAACCAGGCTAAGTGCTAAACTAGCAACCAGGCAAAGTGGTAAGCTAGCATCCAGGTAAAGTGGTAAACTAGCAACCAGGCTAAGTGGTAAGCTAGTAACCAGGCAACGTGTTGACCTAGCAACCAGGCAAAGTGCTAAGCTAGCAACCAGGCAAAGTGCTAAGCCAGCACCCAGGCAACGTGTTGACCTAGCACTCAGGCAAAGTGCTAAGCTAGCACTCAGGCAAAGTGCTAAGCAAGCATCCAGGCAAAGTGGTAAGCTAGCACCCAGGCAAAGTGCTAACCTAGCACCCAGGCAAAGTGCTAACCTAGCACCCAGGCAAAGTGCTAACCTAGCACCCAGGCAAAGTGGTAAGCTGGCGGATGAACCGTAATTTGGTAGGTGTTGTGGCACGTTGATTGCCTGGTGCCTTGAGTTAGGCGTTGACTGTGAGAGGTGTCTGCGTTGCCCATTGAGTCAGTGTTACGTGAGGCTGGGTGATTGGTCGCTAACGTAGGCGGTCGTGAAGGCCGCGGCGAGTGACCTAAGTCGTGTGTTGCGAGTCACTGGCGGGGTGGCGCAATCCGAGTTGGCCTGGTTAAGTAGCATTTATAGGCGGCAATGTAACGATCGTTAATATCACATTTAGGCACGTAGCCGACACGCTCCGCCAGCATGGCGCCGATACCGCGGCTCGTAGCACGGTGCTGCTGCACTGTGGGAGTTGAGCGCACGGGTCGCTGCAATTTTAATGGCGTTGCAAATAGTGAATAATTTAGAGTGACAGTTGTTGCCGATCACATGCGTCGCGTCAGGTTTAGCAGTGGTATCCTGGGCAGCGTGGGTGTCGGTGGCCTGGGCTGGGGGGATACAGGGGTTAGGGTGCGTGTTGCAGTTGGTGAGTGCGTTGGTAGGTGATTGATATGTTCGCAGGTTGAGGGGACTGGGCGCGGAAGTGGTAGTGTTGCAGTTGGTGAGTGCTGCTTGAGTGATTGACATGTTTGCAGGTTGAGGGGAGTGGGAGGGGCAGTGGTAGTGTTGCAGTTGGTGAGTGCTTGCTTAGGTGATTGATATGTTTGCAGGTTGAGGGGAGTGGGAGCGGCAGTGTAAGTGTTGCAGTTGGTGAGTGCTTGCTTAGGTGATTGATATGTTTGCAGGTTGAGGGGAGTGGGAGCGGCAGTGTAAGTGTTGCAGTTGGTGAGTGCTTGCTTAGGTGATTGATATGTTTGCAGGTTGAGGGGAGTGGGAGCGGCAGTGTAAGTGTTGCAGTTGGTGAGTGCTGCTTAAGTGATTGATATGTTCGCAGTTGAGGGGACTGGGAGCGGCAGTGTAAGTGTTGCAGTTGGTGAGTGCGTTGCTAGGTGATTGATAAGTTTGCAGGTTGAGGGGACTGGGAGTGGGAAGATGAGTGATTGGACTCCTCCGTGTACGTGTGGCAAGAGCTGTACAAAGCGTGACTGTAAATGCTGTTCATGGTGTTGTAGGGGATGTAACAAATATTGTCGTCTATGTGCCAGTTTCCGAATTTCGCGCATGAGTGGAGCATGGCTGTGCGATCATTCGAGATGTCAAAAATGTGACACCAGCTGTCAATGTTACTGTTGTGTGGCAAAACGCCCTGCTGTCTATGTTCGTACTTCCACCGGTGAACGGTTTGTTGCTTCTGCCCCCGGCGCTCTGTCTCAAATCTCCACTCAACAGCTCTCTGACAGCGTCTCTCTTCGAGCATCTTCTACCGATGACTCTACGTCATCCAATTTTAATCCCCTCCCTTACATCATCACCCCCGTCGCCCTCATCATCGTCGTCATCTGCGCCATGATCTACTTCCGCATCCGGCCGTTCCACAGGGTGCGGTATCTACTGCGCAGCTGATTACAATCATCTAACTGGCAACTGACATCTAATGTTATAGACAGTAATGATTGCGTTGATGATCAATCGCATGAGCAGCGAGGTGACTACCTCCCCCGCCCCTTACATCATCGCCTCCGTCGCTTTCATCATCGTCGTCATCTGCGTCATGATCTACTTCCGCATTCGGCCGTTCCACAGGGTGCGGTATCTACTGCGCAGCTAGTCACAATAACCGAACTGGCCACTGACATGTAATGTTGTAGACAGAGTAATCATTGCGTTGATGACAAATCACATGAGCAGTGAGGTGACCATGACCCTCCCTACTCCGCCATCGCCGCCGTCATCGTTGCCATCATCGTCGCCATCATCCTGCTCGACCTGTGCATCTTCCGCTTCCCGGTGGGCCGCAACATCCGCGATTTCCTCGTACGCAAGATACCGTTCTGCATCGCATTCTACAGCTAATCTCAGCGATTTGTTAGCGTAAACAATGTAATCCAAATCCCAATGATCACGTAACTGGCAACTGACATCTAATGTTCTAGACAGAGTAATGATCGCGTTGATGACCAGTCACATGAGCAGTGAGGTGACCAACGTGCTGACCAATGCCATGACCAGAGTGGTGACCAATGCCATGACCAAAGTGCTGACCAAAGTGATGACCAACGTGGTGACCAGAGTGGTGACCAAGGTGATGACCAAAGTGCTGACCAATGCCATGACCAACGTGCTGACCAATGCCATGACCAAAGTGTTGACCAATGCCACGACCAAAGTGGTGGCCTATGTGCTGACCAAGGTGCTGACCAAAGTGCTGACCAATGTGCTGACCAACGTGATTACCAAGTTATGGTCACGGCAGCGGTGACA
>NW_012237202.1:0-25877 GCF_000981445.1 Babesia bigemina
TACATCGCTCTTAACCCACCCTACATCGCCCTTTGTCCACTCTACATCGCTCTTAACCCACCCTACATCGCCCCTTAACCCACTGTACATCGCTCCCTAATCCACTCTACATCGCTCCCTAATCCACTCTACATCGCTCCCTAATCCACTCTACATCGCTCCCTAATCCACTCTACATCGCTCCCTAACCCACTCCACATCGCTCCCTAATCCACTCTACATCGCCCCTTTATCCACTCTACATCGCCCCTTTACCCACTCTACATCGCTCCCTAACCCACTCTACATCGCTCCTCTATCCACTCTACATCGCCCCTTTTTCCACCTTACATCGCCCCTTTATCCACTCTACATCGCCCCTTTACCCACTCTACATCGCCCCTTAATCCACTCTACATCGCCCCTTTACCCACTCTACATCGCCCCTTAATCCACTCCACATCGCTCCTTTATCCACTCTACATCGCCCCTTTATCCACTCCACATCGCTCCTTGACCCACCTTATATCGCTCCCTAACCCACTCTACATCGCTCCCTAACCCACTCTACATCGCTCCCTAACCCACTCTACATCGCTCCCTAACCCTGTCTACATCGCCCCTTTATCCACTCCACATCGTCCCTTAACCCACTCTACATCGCCCCTTTATCCACTCCACATCGCTCCCTAACCCACTCCACATCGCCCCTTTACCCACTTTACATCGCTCCTCTACCCACTCCACATCGCTCCTTTATCCACTTTACATCGCCCCTTCATCCACTCTACATCGCCCCTTAACCCACTCCACATCGCCCCTTTATCCACTCTACATCGCCCCTTTATCCACTCTACATCGCTCCCTTATCCACTCTACATCGCCCCTTTATCCACTCTACATCGCTCCCTTATCCACTCTACATCGCCCCTTTATCCACTCTACATCGCTCCTTTATCCACTCTACATCGCCCCTTTACCCACTCTACATCGCCCCTTTACCCACTCTACATCGTTGCCTAACCCACTCCACATCGCTCCCTAACCCACTCTACATCGCCCCTTTATCCACTCTACATCGCCCCTTTATCCACTCCACATCGCTCCCTAACCCACTCTACATCGCTCCTCTATCCACTCTACATCGCCCCTTTATCCACTCCACATCGCTCCTCTATCCACTCTACATCGCTCCCTAACCCACTCTACAACGCCCCTTAACCCACTCTACATCGCCCCTTAACCCACTCTACATCGCCCCTTTATCCACTCCACATCGCTCCCTATCCACTCTACATCGCCCCTTAACCCACTCTACATCGCCCCTTTATCCACTCTACATCCCTCTAATCACCTCGCCATAATACCGCTATGATTTTTATAAACCACAATAATAACTTGTGACTTGTCACCCTTCACTTCCCTTACTTCTTCTACTGTCGCCTCGTCTGCCGACTCGGCTCTTTCTACTGGCAAGCCTACTAAGTCTACTACTCCCGCGAAAAAAAGTTTTGAAGAGATTAAAAAAGACATTAATGAAGAAGTTACAAAGCTTCCTAAAACCATAAAAGAACTTGAAAATGACTCTTCTAATGATGATGTTACTAAGCGTTTATCTGACTGTCAGTCCAAGTTGGAGGCTTTGCAGACTGTGAATAAGCTTGCTGAATTTGCTGATTCACTTACTAAAAAACCTGAAAATGATAATATTTTAACGCATTTATGTTCCGCCCTCGAGAAATTCCTCGGCTTCGACCCGAAATCAAAAGGCTACGACGGCAGTGGTATTGTGTACTCTGACCTTGACAGGCTGTGTGATGCAGTGATGGGATTTTTGAGTGGTGTGCTTAAGGATGTCAGCGAGAAACAGCCTTACAGTGTGGGTAAAAATGATTTAAAACATTTTGTTGAGACAGAATTAAAAACTAAATTATCCACCGGGCGTGAGGGTTTTAAGGTCATTGAGCAGGTGGCGAGGAAGGTGCGGGAGTATAATGATAAAGTAAAAACATCGAATGAAAAAGTGAAAAACATCATAAATGAAATGAAAAACAGCGTCGGTGAGACGTTGACAAAAAAGATGCATGCTATAAATAATGATCATCCTGTAGAAACTGACGTCACGGCAGCCGAAGCCTTGGCCAACGAGTATGCTTCAAAAGGTACGGATTTCATAAACGGTTTCCGTGTTCGAAAGGATTTCAATATTAAACAAGGTGCGAAGTACGATGATATAGACGAATTTAAGGACTTGAATCCTGACGTACAACAGAAAATTACTAATGCTATACAAAACATTTCGTATGAAGCTACACGGCTTGGTGCGTTGTCTGCGAAGGAAATAAGTAACTTTGATGAGATGACAGCGAAGATCAAAGATACGTTTAGTTCGCTTAAAAGATGCGTGAATGATCAGATCGGCCTTAAAGTACATGCCCTCGTTTCCGAATTAGTGAAAATAATAAACAACATTTGGAACTCGCTAAATGAAATTGCCGATACGCTGCGGCAATATATAACAGAGTTGGTGGAGTGGATTATTGAGGCAGACAAAATCATGACTGAAGCAATCAAGGGGGCGAGGGAAATTGAACAGAAGAATCCGGGCTGGAGAGAGCAGCTAACAATTGAGGGTAAAGCAAACGAATTGAAAAACAAAGGTGAACAGCTTTATCAGAAATTCGAGAGTGCAAAGCAGAAAGTTGAGAACAATGTAAAAGCAGCGCTTGGGAAGGTGAAAGAGATGGACGGGAAGCTGAAGGAGGATTTGTATAAGGTTAAGCAAGCGGTGGATGCGCAGGTGGCGGAGATTAAAAATAAGATTGGACAGATGTACAAGCAAATTGACCCAAGTGTCAACCAGGTAACGGCGGATAACAAGCAAAAGATTGATACACTAATGAAGCACATTAAATCAAAAATTGGAGTGATTGCGGGAAGTGGCGTAAGAGTAACGAAAGGACTAGATATAATAAAAAAAACAATTAAAACATACGTCAGAGCGTTTAGAGAAAGCTTGGGGGGAAAGGTTGAAGAATGGTTAACAGATATTATAAAGAAGGAACCAGTGAAATGGTATATTTCAAAGTATGCCTTAAATAATAAGAATATAATTCATCAGGAATACCGGAATGCTACTGATGACGATGATGTGTATTCACAACTTGCCACTAAAATTGCAAGCGTTATTAAGGGGCAGTTCGAAAGTGAAGTTAACGGCAACATGATCCGTAAAGCTGTTGAAGACGTAGCTTCGAATCAAAATGCAAACATCGAAAACAATTTGCAAGACATTAAAACCATTTGCACAAGTTTTGCAGACGCACTTGATCGGAAACTTAAGAACAGCGCCTTGAAAGGTTCCCAGGTTCAAAATCCTGAAATTACATCTTTCATCAAAAGTATAGCAAGCACAATTGAGAAAGCGCTCAGGGAATCGGACTATGATTCTTCAACGGCCATCCCCGATTTTTATCTTATATCTGGTCTCCACTCCATCCTCCCGTCGTTGGCTGCTTCCGCAAGGCATCTAGCAAAGGAAGTTGATAGCCTCGCCTTGCAGCCTAACGGAAACAGTATTGGCAAACAATTGGACGACGCAGCGTCCACGGCTAATGAGCTATACGGTAGGTTCGAGACGGTGCTTGGCTTACCACCTGATCCCGACCGTGAAAAACCCAATCACGCCAAAGCCGTCGACACCGCGATCGAGGGTGTGACTGCAGAGCTTGCGAAAAAGCTGAAGCCAGGTGACGCTAATGCGGTCAAGCTTGATAAAGACGATACGTTCCGGCAATACAATGGTTTCGTCGAGCAAGATAATTTGGCCGCCCTTACTAACCCTGACTTCAACATCATCAAAAGCGCAGGCTCCCTCCCCGCGGCGATCGGTGTGATCAGAGAAAAAATGGTGAAAGACCTAGATGAGGCATGCAAGGAGACAAAAAACGCAACCGTATTCGACACATTATCCAAAGAAATCAAAAATAGTCTAAATGCGCTTGTCAATGCGTTTGCAGAAGCTGGTGAAGAGGTTAAAAAAAAATTGGTAACTTTTAATAATACGAAAATCGGCAAAACTGCACACGGCGTTGAAGCCGCAAGCGACACTTTGCAGAAACTTCAGAAGAATCTCCTCGATTTGCTAACCGGTAAACTGGAACCTCTCATTAAGTTGGCCAACAAATGCATCAGAAGTGACGCCGACGTGTTTAAAAAACGATGCATTGACAGCCTCACACAACATGTCAACACTGAATCTCAAGAAGCAGTAGACAAGCTCATCACTCAAGCAAGAAAGCTGTGCATATCGTCAATGAAGTCTTCCCTCGAACAATTTTCGGGGAAGGTCACCGAGGAGCTGAAGCCCCTGCCCACCCTCATCGACACCGACAGGCGGCACGGCTTTAAGGGTTTTATGCGGACGTTGGAAGGGACGATTGGAGATGATGGTGGGACGACGGACGAGAATATTGCGAGACTCAAGGGTCTCGTAGGTCAGCTGTCAGGGCATGTGAAACATAAGGACACGTTCCAAAATCTGTCGCAGAAATTCAAACAGTTCTGGCATCCACTCCACGACTACCTCAAAGAAGAGACCAAAAGAGTTCACGCAGCGAATAACGAGAAAACCAATCCCGAGCCCACCGGCGAGGAACCACTCTACACCTCCAAACTCGACGCTGCTAATACCGCGCTCAACAGCCTACTCGATCACATTAGTAATCACCGCTACAACCACGAAGTGCCCTTCATGCTAGATCAGCTCTCCGCTGCAATTGCCACCCTCGCTCCCGAATCCTTTGCCAGGACCACGACCCCCCTGCTTGACGGTATAAGTAAGGGGCTGGGTAAGTTTGCGGCTGAACTAGGGAAGGCGTACATCTCTGCCTACGACAGTGAGACGTTTGGCGGCGAAATGTTCGAGAAGCAGAAATTAACGCCGTATGGCGCCAAATTCGCCAAAATATGCTTCACCGTGGTATGCACCCTAAAGGCCACTTTGACCGACTTGACGCACAATTGCAAGAGTCTACGTGGACAGCAAATTAATAAGTCCACCGACGTGGGAAGATCGTTTGTCGCCCACGGCTACGCGGTCTCCGATGCGACGCTGCAAAACGGCGAGTTGCAAAACAAACCGACAGTGGCGGGGGAGAACGTTGCCAAGCGGCTGCTGCTACCAATTCGCGGCGCCAACGAGAACCAACACCTTAGATGGTGTGAATCGAACAAGCAGAGAAAAGCCGACCACTTCCACGTCTTCGACGCCATTGACTGCATATTCAGTCACTTCGAGCAGTACAATGAACTGTGCCACCTGCTCACGGCCTCAGCGAAGCAGCACCCGTGCTCCGTGTACGACATATTGATCTGGCTCAGCGGTTTCCCGTACACTGCAGTATATGCTTCGATGCGTGATATAACCATCAGTGATCTGTTTGACAACCCGCATAAGAAGGCGGCCGGCGACGACGAACTTGAGCTCACATCGACTGACATGGCAGCCCAATCCATAACGGCGCACCCCCGAAACATATCGTATACTTACGTACGTAAAGCTGTGGACCATATCTGTGCGACGTCGTATGACGTGTTGACTGCCGTCGTCGGCACTGGCGACTCCAGGACCGTTTACGCCTCCGACTTCTGCAACAACTCATTCAATTTCCATTACCCATCCGATCCGTCGGACTGCCTTGACATGCTGCTGGACCTACTGCGCCGATTGTTGCCCGTGTTCCGGTTCCTGGAACTGCAGTGTAACATCAAGCCTGAACACCACGGCTGGTCACACTGCCGCTACGGGAGGGACATCCCTACAACCAAATCGCAGTGTAACGAGCACTCAAGCGAGGAACCAAACGGCCAAGCAAAGTGCCAAGTAAATTGCCAAGCAACGTCCCCGCTTATGTTATACCTCAGTGACAGCCTCCCTGGCCATCTGCCGCACCAACTGCAGTCAGTGGGATGCAGGGCGAAATGCAGCACCTGCTCCAAGAGCGCTCCAGGGCAACCGTGCCTGCTTCCTCTCGGATTTAAGGGCTTCTCGGGAAGCTCCAAAACGGGCAGGCAGTTGCGTGACGTAATCAATACCTTCCTCAGTACAGGCTTAATATCCTCACTGATGTGCCTTCTGCCCAAGCCACCATCGACGCTGCCCGAGCACTTCCAGTTTGTATTTACCTTGGTTGGTGCGTTTAATGCTAGCAGAGATGGCAACTCAAATGCCGTCAATGCTGCGTTTGTGAAGGCAATCAAGAAGCAGTCCATCGACTTGTATGCGGAGCCATCAGAACTCACAGGCGCGCTTAGTGACGCTTACAGAAGCAGCCAAAGTCATGAGGGTAGAAATCATCCGAGACCTACGGAGGCCGACCTGTCAAGTCTGTCTAAAACAGAGTCCTGCAAATACGCTAGTACTGACGATGTTCACTGCGCTCCGTACCTGACCACGTTGCACAGCGATGCATACCAATACGCGGCCGAAAAGCACGCCGGCCTCTACCTGTCATGGGCAGTGTACTTACCGTGGTCGTTCTGGCAGTGTCTTGAATCTTTGTTCAGGGCGTTTACCAATATATCCTGCCAGGATTGGGGATGTCGTCGCTGTACGCACGGCACAGCTTGTAAACGGGGTAAGCATGGCGCTGCCTATAACTGCCAGTGCAAAGGCCTCGTTGAATGCCGCGGTGTCATAAGCACGTTATATAGTTTCGGGTTCACGTTCGGCAATCCTGAAAAATTGTTAGACGCTGAAGGTAGAAGGTATTGCCACAATTTCTACAAACAACTCAACAATGTATTAAATTCCAACTACTTCAGAACGCTGTTCGAAAAATGCGACGAATTCATATTCACCATTAGACAGCCGTTTATATGGCTTAACGTCGCACTCTGGTCACTATCCCTCTTCTACCTCATCTGCGTAATGGTTGGCAGACTGGATGTGCTCCACATCAAATCACACCTGAGATCACCGTCATCGCACAAGATAACGGCGCAATCACTGTTGGCTGCAGCGCAAGTCGGAAGGCTTGCCAAGATATCGTATCTACAACCGTAATTGTATTCACACTTGTAATTCACATCAACTCACGTAACTACTCACCTACTCACCTAACCGACAAACGTAGTCTAATGTCTCGAATTACTCTAGCGGCAACCTGTGAACGAAATAGCACCTAGATTAGGTGATGACTAAACGACAAAGCAATGTGTTGACCTAGCAACCAGGCAAAGTGCTATGCTAGCAACCAGGCAAAGTGCTAACCTAGCACGCAGGTAAAGTGCTAAGCAAGCAACCAGGCAAAGTGCTGAGCTGGCAACCAGGCTAAGTGCTGAGCTGGCAACCAGGCAAAGTGCTAAGCTAGCACCCAGGCAAAGTACTAAGCAAGCAACCAGGCAAAGTGCTAAGCTGGCACACAGGCAAAGTGCTAAGCTAGCACCCAGGCAAAGTGCTAAGCTAGCAACCAGGCTAAGTGGTAAGCTGGCACCTGACCAAGTTATGGTCACGGCAGCGATGACATGGTCACGGCAGCGATGACATGGTCACGGCAGCGATGACATGGTTACGGCAGCGATGACATGGTCTCGGCAGCGGTGACATGGTCACGGCAGCGATGACATGGTTACGGCAGCGATGACAGTTGATGGTCACGGCAGCGATGACAGTTGATGGTCACGGCAGCGATGACAGTTGATGGTCACGGCAGCGATGACAGTTGATGGTCACGGCAGCGATGACAGTTGATGGTCACGGCAGCGATGACAGTTGATGGTCACGGCAGCGATGACAGTTGATGGTCACGGCAGCGATGACAGTTGATGGTCACGGCAGCGATGACAGTTGATGGTCACGGCAGCGATGACATGGACACAGCAGCGATGACATGGACACGGCAGCGATGACATGGACACGGCAGCGATGACATGGTGACCAGAGTGGTGAGTATTATCCACTCCACATCGCCCCCTAACCCACTCTACATCGCTCCCTAACCCACCCTACATCGCTCCCTTATCCACTCCACATCGCCCCTTTACCCACTCTACATCGCTCCTCTATCCACTCTACATCGCCCCTTAACTCACTCTGCATCGCTCCCTAATCCACTCTACATCGCCCCTTAACCCACTCTACATCGCCCCTTTAACCACTCTACATCGCTCCTTCATCCACTCTACATCGCTCCCTAACCCACTCTACATCGCTCCCTAACCCACTCTACATCGCTCCTTAACCCACTCTACATCGCCCCTTTATCCACTCTACATCGCCTCTTTATCCACTCCACATCGCTCCCTAATCTACTCCACATCGCCCCTTTATCCACTCTACATCGCCCCTTATCCACTCTACATCGCCCTTTATCCACTCTACATCGCCCCTTTATCCACTCTACATCGCTCCTTAACCCACTCTACATCGCCCCTTTATCCACTCTACATCGCCCCTTATCCACTCCACATCGCCCCTTTATCCACTCTACATCGCTCCTTAACCCACTCTACATCGCCCCTTATCCACTCCACATCGCCCCTTTATCCACTCTACATCGCCCCTTATCCACCCTACATCGCTCCCTTATCCACTCTACATCGTCCCTTTACCCACTCTACATCGCTCCTTTATCCACTCTACATCGCCCCTTTATCCACTCTACATCGCCCCTTAACCCACTCTACATCGCCCCTTTATCCACTCTACATCGCCCCTTTATCCACTCTACATCGCTCCTTAACCCACTCCACATCGCTCCTTATCCACTCTACATCGCTCCTTAACCCACTCCACATCGCCCCTTAACCCACTCTACATCGCTCCCTTATCCACTCTACATCGCCCCTTTATCCACCCTACATCGCTCCCTAACCCACTCCACATCGCCCCTTTACCCACTCTACATCGCCCCTTTATCCACTCTACATCGCTACTTAACCCACTCTTCATCGCTCCCTAACCCACTCTACATCGCTCCCTAACCCACTCTACATCGCTACTTAACCCACTCTTCATCGCTCCCTAACCCACTCTACATCGCTCCTTTACCCACTCTACATCGCTCTTTAACCCACTCCACATCGCTCCCTAATCCACTCCACATCGCCCCTTTATCCACTCTACATCGCTCCCTTATCCACTCCACATCGCCCTTTACCCACACTACATCGCTCCTTTATCCACTCTACATCGCTCCCTAACCCACTCCACATCGCTCCTTAACCCACTCTACATCGCCCCTTTACCCACTCTACATCGCCCCTTTATCCACTCTACATCGCCCCTTAATCCACTCTACATCGCCCCTTTATCCACTCTACATCGCCCCTTAATCCACTCTACATCGCCCCTTATCCACTCCACATCGCTCCTTAACCCACTCTACATCGCCCCTTTATCCACTCTACATCGCTCCTTTATCCACTCTACATCGCCCCTTTATCCACTCTACATCGCTCCCTTATCCACTCTACATCGCCCCTTAACCCACTCTACATCGCTCCTTAACCCACTCTACATCGCTCCTTTACCCACTCCACATCGCTCCCTAACCCACTCTACATCGCCCCTTTATCCACCCTACATCGCTCCCTAACCCACTCTACATCGCTCCCTAACCCACTCCACATCGCCCCTTATCCACTCTACATCGCCCCTTTATCCACTCCACATCGCTCCCTTATCCACTCTACATCGCTCCCTTATCCACTCTACACCGCCCCTTTATCCACTCTACATCGCCCCTTTATCCACTCCACATCGCTCCCTAACCCACTCTACATCGCTCCTCTATCCACTCTACATCGCCCCTTTATCCACTCCACATCGCTCCTCTATCCACTCTACATCGCTCCCTAACCCACTCTACAACGCCCCTTAACCCACTCTACATCGCTCCTTATCCACTCTACATCGCCCCTTTATCCACTCTACATCGCCCCTTAACCCACTCTACATCGCCCCTTTACCCACTCTACATCGCTCCTTAACCCACTCTACATCCCTCGAATTACCTCGCCTTAATACCGCTATGACCTCTATAAACCATTACAATAACTTGTGCCCTGTCACCCTTCATTTCCCTGCTTCCACCTCTTGCCACTGCCCTGACCATGTGCCGCCTAGGGAGCTTGGCGAGAAATTTCATGAAAATAAAAAGTGCGAAATTACCTCAAATAACAACCCTACTAACATCCTTAATAATCTCTGCTCTGGCCTTGAGACCTTTCTCGGCTTCAACTCTGCTAACAAAGGCTACAATGGCACTGGGATAGTGTACTCCGACCTTGATAGGCTGTGTGACGGGGTGATGGGATTTTTGAGTGGTGTTCTCAGTAACATCTACAAGCATTTAGGGCAGCATAAAAACACTTTAAATGATGCAATTACGTCACTTAACACCAATAAACACCTTGGTAAAAAAGGTTTTAATGCTGCGATTGTGAAGGTGGTCGCAGGGGTGCGGGGGTATAATGATAAGGTGAAGAGGTCAAATGATGATATCAAGAGACCGATTGAAACGCTATTAACACATGTCAATGAAGAAGTTATGAAGAAGGTAAGTGCAATTTTAAATGATAATGCTGCTTCAGGTCAGAATACATACAGTGACAAGGACATCGAGAAAGTCAAGCGAGCCGTGACGGAGGCTACCAATCTGGTCAAAACATGCATTGACTCGTCTAACGCCTATTTATTTGGCATAGACAGCCAACGAAAAAACATAAATGACTTAAATCACGAATTAAAACTTAATGTACATAATGTTACAAAACATGTAAAACATGAGAGTGGACGCCTTCACGACTTAGCGTGGAAGGCGAAGGGTGACTTGGAAGCAATGGATAAAGTCATTAATGATAAGCTCAAAACGGTGAAAGAGAACGTTAATTGCAGAATAAAAATAGAGGTGAATGAACTTGTCGAAAATCTGAAGTTAAAAGTCTCGGCAATCTTGATACAACTTAAGCAAATTAGTGAGAATCTGGCAGACAGTCTGAGCAATCTAGAATTGTGGATGGAAAAAACCAAACATATGATTGACAATGCAGTTGCAAAGCTTGATTTAATCATCAATAAAACTGTTGGAAGAGAAAACCGAGAATTCATAACATCGATGACGGAGCAGATTGGAAGAGATGTTAAACAGCTTCACAGTGCGGGACAAGATGCGAAAAACAGAGTAGCTGCGTTGGTTAGGGATGCACATCTGAAAGTACGTGAGTTACAGACGGCACTGCAGTTTGATTTGGGCACAATTAAAGATGAGATCAGAAGTAAGGTCAGCAAGGTTGTCTCAGCGATTGTGTCGCTTGGGAGACAGTTTTACGACGGTAGCATCAAAACGCCAACAAATATTGAGGAGATTATAACACATATTCAAGGAGAGGTGAAAAGCATTAAAGGGCATGTTGGTGAACCAAGAGAACCAGGAAACCTTAAACCAACAGATGGCAGCGTATACCAAAATTGGGAAGAGTTCAAAAAGAATTTAAAAGATCTGGTCAATCAGATTAAAGGAGAAAGCGTAGGTAGGGGTGTAAATGGTAAGGGTATAGAACATATTAAAACAGGAGTCATCAAGTATGCTGCGTCGTATAAAGAGTCTAAAGGAGAGGACACTGGATTCGCAAAAATTTCGAAGGATTGGGTCACGGAAGTAGTTGGAACAAAAGCAGTCAAAAAATGGCTTGACAAGTATATTGAAGATAATATTTTTAACACTTATTTTAATGGAGAGCTGAGTGCTAGGGGACGTGATAGCTTAGGTACATACGTTATTAAAAAAGTGACGGAGCACATACAGGAAGTGGCTGGTAAAATCGAGCCGGATAAAACATTTGCTGAGAATAACGGTCTAGAAGACTACTTACCATACGTGAAAAATTATCTCAAGAAGTTTGCCACGGACGTAGTGAATAAGCGGGATGAGATAATACGGGCTTTCGAAGGTCAAGTATTACATGATGTTCAGGTCGTATCGTTTGTCAAGTCGGGTAGGCATAATAACACTAATCTCAAACTTGCCGTCCAGGCCACCCTAGGTGTGCTGTCCGTTCTGGCCGAACGAGTTGCAAAGCAACTGGAGGCATTCATTGACGAAAGGCAAATAAACCTCGGTGGCAACGTGACGCACATTTCGAGCAAGGTCGATGAAATCGAAGAACATGTCGACATCCGTGCACGAAAGTACACGAATGCTCTAGGCTATGCAATCGACAAAGCGCTGCAAAATGTTCGTGGAGCAATTAATACGCTGTCCGGTCAGGTTGACCAGGCGCTGGAAGGCGGATCTGTGCCCGGCCGCGAGACAAGCGATTCAGCCGCCGCATACGTGGACAAAAAAATCAAACAGGTTACAGACACGCTTGACGAGCAGCTGCCGTGGGACCCTGCAGTCGTTGCATATAACACGCGTGGTGTCAAGCTTGAGAAACTAACCAGATACGAGACAGGTGCGGCAGACAGCAGGAAAGGAAAGAAAAAAGAACTCGAAGATGCCATAACAATAATAGATACTGATGTGAAGCGTATTCTACAGCCATTAGACACGTTTAATGAAAATGCATTAGATCAGTTCAAAGTTGTGACTAGCAAACTTAGTGCTTTCATGGAAGATTATTCTAGCGCAGCCAATGAGATCAAAACGATTCTGCAGACAATCAGAACTGAGCGAATCGACAATCGTTTACTCAATTATATTAAGAATGGAATTGCAACGCTGCGAACCGTTAGGTTGAATGCGGTCATCAACAAGGCAGAGCAGTTTCCCGATGAAGCGGATGTGTTCCAAAATAACTGCGTAGATGTCCTAGAAAAACACGTTGAAAATGAAGTTAACATTGCACATACTGCAATTCTATATACAGCGCGAAGGCATTACATCACCACGATCCAGTTGTTACTTCAAAGCTTCGCATCCAAAGTGCACAGCGAATTAGCACCCCTGCCTCAACAAATTGAGTATGAGAAATTCACCGGTTTCAAAGGATTCATGAATGCATTGCACGACTCAATGACTTCTACTATTGGTAATAGACTAGATAAAGAGAAGGTACGTGACTTATCGTCAGCCTTACAATTATTCTGGACACCACTCAACGAGTATCTGCTGGGAGAAATTAAACGAGTTCACGAAGCAAATAACGAGAAGACCAATCCCAAGCCATCTGGCGACGGACAACTATACACCTCCAAGATTGATTCCGTTACTAATGAACTAAACATTCTGCTAAATCATCTTTGTGAACATAATAGGTACGACTACCGTGTTCCTCGTATGCTCGAAATCCTCTTAGGAGAAGCTCAAGGTCTCCACCCTGAGTCCTTTTCTCAGCCGAACACTCCGCTGCTAGAAACCATTGCCCACGGCTTCCGGGGTCTGGTTGGTGTACTTGGACAGGCCTACATCTCCGCGTACGACAGTGAGACCATCCAATGGACAGAAACTGCCCTTAGCACCGGTTTAACACAAGACGCTCACCGCTGCGCCAAAATATTCTTGACCGCTTTTTCCACAATTTACGATGCTGTGCATGACTTGAGGATAAATTGCAATAGTCTGAGGGGACACCAAATTCACTCGTCCTCTGATCTCGGCGGATTGTTCCTACGGCACGGCTTTAAGGTGTCCGCAGAAAACAAACAGCACTGGGAGCTGCAGAACAAGAGCGTCATAAACGGTGAATACGTCGCGAACAGACTTAGCTTTAGGGTCGAAGGTGCGAAAGACAACGAGCATCTTAAGGAGTGCGAATCGAATAAACGCAAGTCTAACGTCCTTTTTAATCTTTTCGATATTCTCAAATGCATTCTGCATCACGTCGACCAGTACAACGCCATATGTCACATCGCTATACTCCCCAAACCTAGAACGCCATGTACCGTTTTCGAGATGCTGGCGTGGCTCTCAGGGCTCACTTACACTTCCGCGTACCAGGCGCTGCTATCAGACGGGTTCACCAACGTGCTTGATAATCCGGATACGCCGCTTGCTGGCGACGGAGAGATCAGCGTATTCGACATCGAGCAGTCATACCTAGAGGCGCACCCGCAGACCATCACGTATAAGAGCATACGGACGGTGTTGCAATACCTTTGTTCGAAATCGTACGATTTGCTTACCACCGTTGTTGGCCACGGCGACGCGGCGACATTCTACGCTTGCGACTATTCGAATAACACGCTGAATCTGTACTACCCGAGCTCCGGCGAAGATTGTTTGCAGATGTTGCTTGACTTCCTCCGTAGAATTTTGCAGCCGCTCAGGTATTTGTTTGAACGATGCAGTGTCGCAGACAAGAACTACGGATGGGCCGACTGCCACTACGGCAGGGACGTACCTACGACCAAATCGCACTGCAACATCAAGCCAACGGACGATGTAACGTGCCTACCAAACTGTCAACCAAATTGCAAACCAAATTGTCAACCAACATCGCCATTGATGAACTACCTAAGTGACTCTCTACTCGGCTACCTGCCACATAGATTGGAGTCTGTTGGATGCAAATCTAAATGCTCCACCTGCCCCTCCACATCCAGGCTGGGAATGCCGTGCGTCACACCGCTGGGTTTCAGGGCGTTCTCCGGGTCGACCAAAACAGGCCGTCAGCTATGTGAGATAATTCGCGAATTCTTAGGTAGTGGCGTGGTTTCATCATTGTTTGGCTTGTCACCAACTCCGCCGAAAACGCTGCCGGAGCATTTCAGTTTCGGGTTAAGCTTGGTTAATAAGTGGGTCAAAGTTGCATCTTATATTACTGATGCAGGTATAAAACCAGTATCACAAACTAAGATTGAAGCATCTATTCAGACGCTCTCCATTAAGCTCTGCACTGACACGGGTAAGCTTACCAATGTACTTCGTGACGCTTATGGCAGCAGTCAGCATGAGCACCAAGATCAAAATCATCTCGAAGTCTATGCCGATGTATCTAGCCTATGCATGACTAGAAGTTGCACCGACAGGGATATGCGCTGCGCTCCATACCTATCCACACTGTGTTCGGACACGTATCAATACCTTGTTCATAAGAACTTTGCCACGTACCTTACATGGGCTGTCTACCTGCCGTGGGATTTCTGGAATCAACTGAATAATTTGTGTAACGCATTCAAGAACATTTTCTGCCAAGACTGGGGATGCCATACGTGTCTGCGTGCTGAGAAATGTAAGCGTGGACAGCATGGCCTCGTCGAGAAAGTTGAGAATCAACCTGACAAGCCTCATTGCAATTGTCCATCGATGGTTCAGTGCAAGGGTGTATCCGCAACACTGTACCAGTTCGGTTTCTGTTTTGGTAACGCGGCGACATTAAATAACGAGGCATCGGCTAAGAAGTGTTCTGATTTCTGCTCTCAGCTGGACAAGGTGTTGAAATCGGAATATTTTGTTAAGCTGTTCAAAGAATGTGACATATTCATTTGGACTATCAGAGAACCGTTCACCTACTTGGTTCTCGCGCTCTGGTCACTATCCCTCTTCTACCTCATCTGCGTCATGGTTGGCAGACTGGATGTGCTCCACATCCGCTCACACCTGAGATCACCATCATCGCACAGGATAACGGCGCAGTCATTGTTGGCTGCTGCGCAAGTCGGAAGGCTTGCCAAGATATCGTACCTTCAACCGTGATCATCGTCACATTTGTAATTCACGTAACTACTCACTTAGCGAATCACCTACTCACCTAAATAACAAACGTAGTCTAATGTCTCGAATTACTCTAGCGGCAACCTGTGAACTAAATAGCACCTAGATTAGGTTATGACTGATAGACAAAGCTAAGTGCTTAGCTAGCATCCAAGCTAAGTGCTAAGCAAGCACACAAGTTACGTGTTAACCTAGCACCCAGGCAAAGTGCTAAGCTAGCATTCAGGCAAAGTGCTAAGCTAGCACCCAGGCAAAGTGCTAAGCTAGCAACCAGGCAAAGTGGTAAGGTAGCAACCAAGTTAAGTGCTAAGCAAGCACACAAGCAACGTGTTGACCTACCATCCAGGCAACGTGCTGACCTAGCAAACAGGCGAAATGGTAAGCTAGCAACCAGGCGAGGTGCTAACCTAGCAACCAGGCAACGTGTTAAGCTAGCAGCCAGGCAAAGTGCTAACCTAGCATCTAGGCAAAGTGCAAAGCTAGCACCCAGGCAAAGTGCTAAGCTAGCACCCAGGCAAAGTGCTAAGCTAGCACACAGGCAAAGTGGTAAGCTAGCACTCAGGCAAAGTGCTAAGCAAGCATCCACGCAACGTGTTAAGCTGGCAACCAGGCAAAGTGTTGACCTAGCAACCAGGCAAAGTGCTAAGCTAGCAACCAGGCAAAGTGCTAAGCTAGCAACCAGGCAAAGTGCTAACCTAGCACCCAGGCAAAGTGCTAACCTAGCACCCAGGCTAAGTGCTAACCTAGCAGCCAGGCGAGGTGCTAACCTAGCAACCAGGCAACGTGTTAAGCTAGCAGCCAGGCAAAGTGCTAACCTAGCATCTAGGCAAAGTGCAAAGCTAGCACCCAGGCAAAGTGCTAAGCTAGCACCCAGGCAAAGTGCTAAGCTAGCACCCAGGCTAAGTGCTAACCTAGCAGCCAGGCAAAGTGCTAAGCTAGCACCCAGGCTAAGTGTTGACCTAGCACCCAGGCTAAGTGCTAAGCTAGCATCCAGGCAAAGTGCTAAGCTGGCAACCAGGCAACGTGTTGACCAATGCCATGACCAAAGTGCTAAGCTAGCACTCAGGCAAAGTGGTGACCTAGCACCCAGGCAAAGTGGTAAGCGAGCACTCGAGCTAAGTGCTAAGCAAGCACCCAGGCAAAGTGGTAAGCTAGCACACAGGCAACGTGTTGAGGTGGCACCCAGGCAAAGTGTTAACCTAGCACCTCACCAAGTTAGTGGTCACGGCAGCGATGACATGGTCACGGCAGCGATGACATGGTTAAGGCAGCGATGACATGGTCACGGCAGCGATGACATGGTTAAGGCAGCGATGACATGGACACGGCAGCGATGTCTTGGTCACGGCAGCGATGACATGGTTACGGCAGCGATGTCTTGGTCACGGCAGCGATGTCTTGGTCACGGCAGCGATGTCTTGGTCACGGCAGCGATGACATGGCTACGGCAGCGATGACATGGTTACGGCAGCGATGACTGGTCACGGCAGCGGTGAAATGGTTACGGCAGCGATGACATGGTCACGGCAGCGATGACATGGTCACGGCAGCGATGACATGGTTACGGCAGCGATGACATGGTTACGGCAGCGATGACATGGTTACGGCAGCGATGAGATGGTTACGGCAGCGATGACATGGTTACGGCAGCGATGACATGGTTACGGCAGCGATGACATGGTTACGGCAGCGATGAGATGGTTACGGCAGCGATGACATGGTTACGGCAGCGATGACATGGTTACGGCAGCGATGACATGGTCACGGCAGCGATGACATGCTTACGGCAGCGATGACATGGTCACGGCAGCGATGTCTTGGTTACGGCAGCGATGACATGGTTACGGCAGCGATGACATGCTTACGGCAGCGATGACATGCTTACGGCAGCGGTGACATGGTCACGGCAGCGATGACATGGACACGGCAGCGATGACATGCTTACGGCAGCGATAACATGGTCACGGCAGCGATGACATGGTCACAGCAGCGATGTCTAGGTTACGGCAGCGATGACATGGCTACGGCAGCGATGACATGGTTACGGCAGCGATGACTGGTCACGGCAGCGGTGAAATGGTTACGGCAGCGATGACATGGTCACAGCAGCGATGTCTAGGTTACGGCAGCGATGACATGGCTACGGCAGCGATGACATGGTTACGGCAGCGATGACTGGTCACGGCAGCGGTGAAATGGTTACGGCAGCGATGACATGGTCACGGCAGCGATGACATGGTCACGGCAGCGATGACATGGTCACGGCAGCGATGACATGGTCACGGCAGCGATGACTGGTCACGGCAGCGATGACATGGTCACGGCAGCGATGAGATGGTCACGGCAGCGATGATATGGTCACGGCAGCGATGACAGTGGTGACCAAGTTGATGACCTAAGTGATGATTATCACCCACTCTACATCACCCTTAACCCACTCTACATCGCCCCTTTACCCACTCCACATCGCTCCCTTTATCCACTCTACATCGCTCCCTAATCCACTCTACATCGCCCCTAATCCACTCTACATCGCCCCTTAATCCACTCTACATCCCTTGAATCACCTCGCCATAATACCGCTATGACCTCTATAAACCATCACAATAACTTGTACCTTGTCACCCTTCCCTTCCCTTCTTCCAAGTCCCAGGCTCTTAAGTCTGTTGAAGAGAAGATTGTCCAGCTTGGTGAATTGGCTGGTAAGCTTGGAGGATTTGTTGGTGAGAGTGAGAGTGTTAAGAAAGCCGTTGTGAAGGCTATTATCGCCCAAATTAACAGTAATGAAGAGCTTAAAAATCTTTACTCTTCTCATGTTACTACCCTTTCTGAGTCTGTCAACTCTGTTGGCAAGGCTGATGACACCGATGAAATTAGTGAGCTTAAGCAGAAAGTTGCTGATCAAATTAAGCTTCTTAAAGAACGTGAATTGCAACTTCAAAATCAATTAAAAGATCCTTCTTCTTCCCCCTCTCCCTCTGCTGACTCAGCCGAATTGCACTCCAAGTTGGAGGCTTTGAGGAAAGTGGAGAAGCTTTGTGAATTTTATGAGAAACTTAAAACTATGCCAAATGAGCCAAAAAAGCTCTTAGAGAATCTTTGTGACGGCCTTCAGACTTTCCTCGGCTTCGACTCTGCTTCCAAAGGCTACGATGGCAGTGGTATTGTGTACTCTGACCTAGATAGGCTGTGTGACGGGGTGATGGGATTTTTGAGTGGTGTGCTTGGTGCGGTGAAAGATGATGATGCGGTTAAAACGTATGATAAAGATACCACAAAAAACATTAATACAGTTATTAAGACTTTGAATGATAATATTGGCTCCGGGCGTGCTGGGCTTGTGGAGTCTGTCGCGGAGGTGAAGGGGTGGTTGGAGGGGTATGAATTAGAATACAGCAAAAAAGCAAGCAACGTCACAGAGTTTTTAGGTGAGTTGAAAAGCAACATAGCAGGTAAATATACATCTCAAATTCGTGCAGGTGAGAAATTGACTAGACAGCTGGAGGAGTGGAGGCGCATCGTGGAGAACATCCAGAGTGACATAAAAACTATTGAAACTAATTATGTAATTTATTTAGACGATGAATTGAGATGTAAAATACGTAGTGAAATAATATTAGTTAAAAAATCCGTAGAGGTTTTACGTGATTCAGCTTGCAACATTAGTGTCAACGAACAGGCCAAGCACGTAGATACGCATTTAGATGAGCAAAAACGAAATCTGGAAAAAGCAGTCACAGATGGGAGTGAAAACGTTAAACGCACTTTACAAATAAATTTTACAAAAATACTCGACGCAATGTATGACTTACGTGAACAAAGAAAACACCACTTTGAAAAGTGCTATGAGAGGTTAAGGGAGGCGAATAAACACTTGAAAAGTCGTTTAGACAAATATAGCGGCACTACTCGAGATGAGATATTTAGGTTATTTGATGAGATAATAAAAGAAGTAAAGAAGATTTACGGTGATATGAACTACAAAAAAGGGGAACTGGAAATGTTAGTCGAGGGGGCTGAGAAGACGCTGTCTGAATTATCTAAGAATTTTGAGAAAGATGTGAAAGCGGGTGTGAAGCAGGATTTGACGGCATTGAATGGTAACGTAAATGCACTAAAAAATGGTATGAGATCAATTTCCAACGGTCATGAGATTGTAGGAAAGGCGTTGACTCAGCTTAGTGCGTCTAAGCAACAGCTGCTGAGAACGACAGATCCAATTACGCAGAATTCAGAAGCACTGGTAGGTAAGTATAATGAAGACTTGAAGAAAAAATTCTACACCTTTGCGGAGGCACTAAAGGCGGCGAAATTGGATACTTTTCAAACAGAATTGCAGGCTGAATCCCGAAAACTTCGTAATTATTTTGAAAATCTGATGAAGATAAGTACTATACAAAAAGTGTCAACATCGGGCAGAAGTGAGGTCAAGGATCTTGTAGAGGAACTAAATGGTGCCATCGGTACCATTAATCAGAGGTATGACTCTCTTTCGACAGCATCATTAGTAGTTACTACAAATGCATTCGCCTCTGCTGTTAACACTGCAGCAGGGGCCATCAATAGACTCGGCACAATAATAAAACAGGAGTTCACTCAGGCGAAGCAAACGATCGATGACACCAAAGACAACAAAGAGTTGTTAACAGCTGTCGACGAACTCAAAAATCTTCAGTTGCTGCAAAACTCTATATACGGCGAGAGAGGAACAGCCGATGCACCTAAAACAGGATCGCTCGCCAAACTGATCGAGGAGTTGAGTACTGCAATCGGCACTACTTCAGGTGACGATGGCGGCAAACTTAACAAAGCGATTGGCGCATTTGAGACGTCTGCTAAACAACAAATCATTGATGCTGCGACCAGCGCAATAGAAAAGGCTGCAGCTCAAGTGACTGCAGAAATGCAGAAATTTAGGGAAGAAGACGGTGGCGTATTTAGTAAGACTGAGTTGGGCAAAAAAGTTGCAGTTTTAAAAACACATATCAAAACACTCGAGGGATTCATAAAGGAGAAAACACAAGGTACGCTTCACTTAAAGCTGAATGAAATTCAAAAAGATCTTGATATGCTCGATAAGCTAAAAATAGAAGACACAAACGAAGAACATGATGGTGGAATTAACAAAATGAAAAAAGCAGCAGATAAGAAAATGCAAGAGTTGTATAATGAGATATTTGATAAAGTAAATGCTGTTTTTAACACGCTAAATGACGCCGATAGAAATCTAACACATACCATCGATATTGTCAGTGAAGGAGTTCACAGTGCGTATGCGGCGTCAACTAAATCTGTAGAAAATATAAAGGAATACTTGCTTAGTGTCACAAGTCAAGCTTTCGACACCGTAACGTCTGCCGTCCGAATATTGTTCTCCGAACAACACGTCGCCGACCTTGGAGGTCTTAAGACGTTGGTGGATGGTCAATTAAGAAAAATGGAACAAATAATTCAGAAAGATAGAAGAACAGCAATTAAAGGCCTGTTGCAAAATCTAAATGGCCGCACGTATATTGTTAAAGCAGGTAAATATCCGAGGTTTGAGATGCCTTCCGGTACGTCTATGCTGGATGCAATCATACAGGTCGCGCAGTCCTCGACGTCGACGCTAAATGGCGAAGCATATCTTCAGCAATTCCGACAATTATCGGAGAAATTCCACGCCTACTATAATAACGTTGACATTTATGTCGACAACCAAGTTAAAGATCCAACCTCCCCCCCGCCCACCGACCAAACCACCGACCCAGCCACCCAGCTAACCAAAATCAAAACTGACTTCGACAATTTACTTGGACATCTTAAAAGTAATGGTGATCGTAATAGAATATATAATTATGATAAAAAGTTCGTTGACCTACATTCTTCCCTCTCCACCTCCCTCCACCTCCTATCCCCCTCCGCCTTCGCCAACCCCCGGCACCCGGAGCTGCTCGATGCGGTCAGACAGGGGCTGCAGGGGTTTGTCGAGCAGATGGAGCGGGTGTATGTGAACGGGTATGATGGAGGGGAAGGGATTACATGGATGAAAAGTGATAATAAAACGTTAACCGACGATGCTGAAAAATGTGCCAAAATTTTTCTCACTTGTCTGCCGGGTCTGAACAAGCATCTCAACCACCTCCGGATGCATTGTGACAGGGATCCCAAAACAGGTCCTTGGAATAAATTACAGATCAATAGAGCGAACACTAATAACATGATAGGCCTTTGGTTTGACTGCCGTGGTTACAGGGTTTCTTCGGAACAATCGAAGCAGGATGGAGAGTTGCGGAACAAATCGGAGTGCAACGGTAATCATATTCACGGTTTCCTCGTTAACAAAAATGACAAAAATTATCTTTTCGAACACGATGAAGCCGATAAAGATAGTCGTCCACTCAGAAAGCTTCTCGGCTACCTCAACACCTATTACCAGGTCACCCACCTGCAGCACATCTCGTCACCTAAGGCCCCGCGCAACGTGTATCAGATGCTCCAGTGGCTGAGTGGGCTGCAGTATAATGGTGTGTATGGTAAAATTCGAAACTATTTTGGCGATTTGTTTACTGAGCTGCAAAGTGATTACAAGTTAGCGAAAGCAGAGTTAGCCGTTACCAGGCCGCACGACCTGAGAGGTGTAGTAACAGACAATATAGTGCGATCAAGTTGCCTATCTACTGCACTTAGCAATGTTTGCAAATATGCCGAAGTTGTATTAATCGCCATTCTCGGCCACGGTCATGGCCATCCGCATAGCCGATACGCCGTTGACTTCAACACCAACGCGGATAATCTAGGCTATCCTAGTAGCGCCGCTTCATGCTTTGATATGCTGGTAGATATATCGTATCGAGTGTATCACCAACTGTGTTTCCTGCACAGACAGTGTGAAAATCACGATGACAGCGGCGGCTGGCGATCATGTCATTACGGCAAGGGCGTCGATGGGTCATCATGGAACTGCAATACCACCAAATGTCCTAACCAAATATGTGACCAAAGAGCTAACCAAATTGCCCAGCAAAAGGCTGACCAAAAAGCTGACCAAACGTGTGACCAACACCCTAAGTGCGGTTTGAAATCGCCACTTCAGTCATTTTTGGAAGATGGTCTCCCCGGCTTCTTACCGCATCAGTTTACTAGTCCCGGTTGTAAGTTAACGTGCACTGTGGCCAATCATGGAGGCATCCCGTGCAAAACTCCAATGGGCTTTACTGATCTAGCCACCATGGCGTCACGTTCGCAGACAGGCGAGGAACTCAAGAAGGCGCTGGAAGAATTCAGCGCCGAAATCCATGATCCGCTTACCATTTTCTGCACCTTCCTAACATGTGTTCTCCGCAGGTCTCCGCAAACGCTGGGAGATATGTTTGCGTTCTTCTACGGTTATCTTCATCATTTTGCCGAAAGTGAGCACAAGAAGAAAGCCTTTGATGCCGCCGTAAAGGATGCCATCTTTGGTCAGGAATACAATGATCTCAACCCATCAAAGATGTTTGGCACTAGTCGTCATGGTCAAGGTACGGAGCATTCCAGAGGTGACGTGTTCAGCATCGTCGAATGTTTTGCTGGCGACGAAGAAATATGTGGGTTCTACCTCCAGTCACTGAGCTTTAATATTTATAATATATTTTCGGAATGCCATAAGAACCACTATCTGTCATGGATTGTCTATCTCACAGAGACATTCTACAATCTTCTCTGCAAATTGCGTGACGACTGCCGCAATAATTGCAACAAGCCAGGAACCAGGTGTCAGGGTAAGATATGCGCTAAGAACTGTCAAGTACAATCTAGATATAAAATCAAAAAGGAAGTGTGGGCGTGGACTATTAGTCACGAAAAGGATTGCCAATCCATCGCTCAGTGTCCGCTAACTCTACCCACATTAAATAGATATGGATTTGCATTTTGGAGTGCATATAGTCTTAGCAACAACAAGCATCAGAAAAGAACATGTGAAGACTTTTGCAAAGCATTGAATAATGTGCTGAGCGACAAAGAATCGAAACACGCCCCTCTTGCCGAATTGGTATTCAGGACCATCCCCGAATTCCTTTTCAAAATCCGCGAACCCTTCATCTGGCTCAACGTCGCGCTCTGGCTCCTCTCCCTCCTCTATCTCCTCCACATCATGGTCATCCGCCTAGACCTCCTCCACATCAAATCGCATTTGCACTCACCATCATCACATCGCATCGCTGCTCAGTCACTACTTGCTGCTGCTCGCGTTAACAAGCTTAACAGGGTGTTTTATCTGCAACCATAATCGTACTCACGTGTTTACTAGCTACACTCACCTAGCATATCACCTACTCACCTAACTTATGAATTGTGCTTTAATCTGTTGTATCACACATTAACCGTTGTATGTGATTGTGTAATAGTTAACTAAAGTGCTGACCAAGCACCTGACCAAAGTGGTGACCAAAGTGGTGACCTAGTGAGTGACCAACGTGATGACCAACGTGTTGACCAAGTTGATGGACACGGCAGCGATGACATGGTTACGGCAGCGATGACATGGTGACGGCAGCGATGACATGAACACGGCAGCGAAGTCTTGGTTACGGCAGCGATGACATGGTCACGGCAGCGATGACATGGTTACAAGTGGTGATTATTATCCACTCTACATCGCCCCTTTATCCACTCCACATCGCTCCTTTATCCACTCTACATCGCCCCTAACCCGCTCCACATCGCTCCTTAACCCACTCTACATCGCCCCTTAATCCACTCTACATCGCTCCTCTATCCACTCTACATCGCTCCCTAACCCACTCTACATCGCTCCCTAACCCACTCTACATCGCTCCTTAACCCACTCTACATCGCCCCTTTATCCACTCTACATCGCTCCCTAATCCACTCTACATCGCCCCTTTATCCACTCTACATCGCTCCCTAATCCACTCTACATCGCTCCCTAACCCACTCCACATCGCTCCCTAACCCACTCTACATCGCCCCTCTATCCACTCTACATCGCTCCTTATCCACTCCACATCGCCCCTTTACCCACTCTACATCGCTTCTTTACCCACTCCACATCGC
This sequence comes from Babesia bigemina, assembly GCF_000981445.1. Lineage (NCBI taxonomy): Eukaryota > Apicomplexa > Aconoidasida > Piroplasmida > Babesiidae > Babesia > Babesia bigemina. The sequence goes on from NW_012237202.1 coordinate 24,678, forward strand.
TCCCTAACCCACTCTACATCGCCCCTTTATCCACCCTACATCGCCCCTTTATCCACTCCACATTCCTTGAATTACTTCGCCATATTAACGCTATGACCTCTATAAACCATCCTAATAACTTGTGCCTTGTCACCCTTTACTTCCCCTCTTCCACCGCTTGCCACTGCCCTGACCGTGTGCCGCCTAGGGAGCTTGGCATGAAATTTGACAAAATTTTGAACCTCAAAATTACCTTAAATAATAACCCTACTAACATCCTTAATAACCTCTGCACCGGCCTCGAAACCTTCCTCGGCTTCAACTCTGCTTCCAAAGGCTACGACGGCTCTGGCATTGTGTACTCCGACCTGGATAGGCTGTGTGACGGGGTGATGGGATTTTTGAGTGGTGTTCTCAGTAACATCAAAGAGCATTTAGGGCAGCATAAAGATATTATTCAGCCTGTAATTGATACACTTAACACCAATAAACACGGCGGTAAAAAAGGTTTTAATGAAGCGATTGGAAGTGTGGTCGAAGGGGTGCGGGGGTATAATAAGGCAGTGGAGCAGTCTAATACCTCCATAAAAACTCCGATAAGAAATTTGTATAGCTACTTGAAACCTGAAAAAGGTGAGTTAACTATCGGTCTTAATGCTTTGCAGGTCACCGAGCAGCCTGGACAACACGTTGTCGACCAAGCCGAGAGGCTGGTGGCGACAACCCTTCAGAAATCTAAGCAATTTGACAGCGAACTTAAACGCGTCGAAACACATATTAATGATCTAAATGCAAATTGTAAAACACTTGTAAATCACGCACGTAAGAATGTTAGCTATGAGACTAAGCGGCTGGAGGAGCTGTCGAAAAGCGGCAAGACCAGCATGACCGACATGGAGCGGAAAATCACCGACACGTGCCAGACGCTCAAGGAGGCCATCAAATCGGGTATAACGGCAGAAGTGGAAATCCTTGTTCGTGATTTGAAGAAAAAAGTATTCGATATTTTGATGCAACTTAAGGACATTAACGAGAAATTGAAGGAGTACGTTAGGAATCTTGATCAGTGGATGTTGAAGGCAAACGCAGTGGCGAGCGAAGCTGCGGATGAAGCTAAATTCATAAATGGGAGACGGCCCGGATTGAAGATCAGAATGCAATAAAAAGATTGTGAGGGAACTGAACGAAAGAGCGGCGTGCTTTGCAGGTATATAGATGACG
>NW_012237203.1:0-45585 GCF_000981445.1 Babesia bigemina
TAACATGGAGGAGTAAACATTTTTAAGCTCTTCAGTACTGTTAATTACAGCGATAATAGCCTTCACAACGGCTTTCTTAACACTCTCACTTTGACCAACAAATCCGCCAAGCTGTGCAGCAAGGTGACCAAGGCTAATGAGCATGGAGTCAATGTCCTGCAAGGCTCTTCTAGTAGCATCGTCAGTGAGAGAATGGTCAGTATCAGCAAGTTATTATAAAGGTTTATAGAGGTCATAGCGTTAATAAGACGAAGTAATTCGAAAGATTTGGACTTAGGGTGAACATGGTCAGGGCAGTGGCAAGAGGTGGAAGAGGGGAAGCGAAGGGTGACAAGGCACAAGTTATTATTGTGGTCTAAAGAGGTCATAGCCGTATTATAGCGAGGTAATTCGAGGGATGTGGAGTGGATAAAGGAGCGATGTGGAGTGGGTAAAGGGGCGATGTAGAGTGGGTAAAGGAGCGATGTAAGGTGGATAAAGGGGCGATGTAGAGTGGGTTAAGGGGCGATGTAGAGTGGGTTAAGGGGCGATGTAGAGTGGGTTAAGGGGCGATGTGGAGTGGGATAGGGAGCGATGTAGAGTGGGTAAGGGGCGATGTAGAGTGGGTTAGGGAGCGATGTAGAGTGGATAAAAGAGCGATGTGGAGTGTATTAGGGAGCGATGTAGAGTGGGTTAGGGAGCGATGTAGAGTGGATTAAGGAGCGATGTAGAGTGGATAAAGGGGCGATGTGGAGTGGATAAAGGGGCGATGTGGAGTGGATAAAGGAGCGATGTAGAGTGGGTTAAGGGGCGATGTGGAGTGGGTTAAGGGGCGATGTGGAGTGGGTTAGGGAGCGATGAAGAGTGGGTTAAGGGGCGATGTAGAGTGGGTTAAGGAGCGATGTGGAGTGGGTTAGGGAGCGATGTAGAGTGGATAAAGGGCGATGTAGAGTGGATAAAGGGGCGATGTGGAGTGGATAAAGGAGCGATGTGGAGTGGGTTAGGGAGCGATGTAGAGTGGCTTAAGGAGCGATGTAGAGTGGCTTAAGGGGCGATGTAGAGTGGGTTAAGGGGCGATGTGGAGTGGATAAGGAGCGATGTAGAGTGGATAGAGGGGCGATGTAGAGTGGGTTAAGGAGCGATGTAGAGTGGATAAAGGGGCGATGTAGAGTGGATAAAGGGGCGATGTAGAGTGGATAAGGGGCGATGTAGAGTGGATAAAGGGGCGATGTAGAGTACATTAGGGAGCGATGTAGAGTGGATAAAGGGGCGATGTAGAGTGGGTTAGGGAGCGATGTAGAGTGGGTAAGGGAGCGATGTGGAGTGGGTAAGGGAACGATGTGGAGTGGATAAAGGAGCGATGTAGAGTGGGTAAAGGGGCGATGTGAGCGATGTAGAGTGGGTTAGGGAGCGATGTGGAGTGGGTTAAGGGGCGATGTAGAGTGGGTTAGGGAGCGATGTAGAGTGGATAAAGGGGCGATGTAGAGTGGGTTAGGGAGCGAGGTAGAGTGGATTAAGGGGCGATGTAAGGTGGATAAAGGGGCGATGTAGAGTGGGTTAAGGGGCGATGTAGAGTTGATAAAGGGGCGATGTAGAGTGGGTTAGGGAGCGATGTGGAGTGGGTTAAGGGGCGATGTAGAGTGGATAAAGGGGCGATGTGGAGTGGGTTAAGGGGCGATGTAGAGTGGATAAGGAGCGATGTCAGGTGGGTTAAGGGGCGATGTAGAGTGGGTTAAGGGGCGATGTAGAGTTGATAAAGGGGCGATGTAGAGTGGGTTAGGGAGCGATGTGGAGTGGGTTAAGGGGCGATGTAGAGTGGATAAAGGGGCGATGTGGAGTGGGTTAAGGGGCGATGTAGAGTGGATAAGGAGCGATGTCAGGTGGGTTAAGGGGCGATGTGGAGTGGATGATAAATACCACTTAGCCCACCACTGTCATCGCTGCTGTAACCATGTCATCGCTGCCGTAAGCATGTCATCGCTGCCGTGACCATGTCATCGCTGCCGTGACCATGTCATCGCTGCCGTGACCACCTCATCGCTGCCGTGACCATGTCTCCGCTGCTGTAACCATGTCATCGCTCCTGTAACCATGTCATCGCTGCCGTGACCGTGTCATCGCTGCCGTGACCATGTCATCGCTGCCGTAACCATGTCATCGCTGCCGTGACCATGTCATCGCTGCCGTGACCATGTCATCGCTGCCGTGACCATGTCATCGCTGCCGTGTCCATATCATCGCTGCCGTGACCATCAACTGTCATCGCTGCCGTGTCCATGTCATCGCTGCCGTTACCATGTCACCACTTAGGTCACCACTGTCACCGCTGCCGTGTCCATGTCATCGCTGCCGTAACCATGTCATCGCTTCCGTGACCATGTCATCGCTGCCGTAACCATGTCATCGCTGCCGTGACCATGACATCGCTGCCGTGTCCATGTCATCGCTGCCGTGACCATGTCATCGCTGCCGTGACCATATCATCGCTGCCGTGACCATGTCATCGCTGCTGTGTCCATGTCACCACTGCCGTAACAAGTAACCATGTCATCGCTGCCGTAACCATGTCATCGCTGCCGTGACCGAGACATCGCTGCCGTGACCATTTCACCGCTGCCGTAACCATGTCATCGCTGCCGTGACCCTGTCATCGCTGCCGTGACCCTGTCATCGCTGCCGTGACCAAGACATCGCTGCCGTAACCATGTCATCGCTGCCGTGACCATGTCATCGCTGTTGTAACCATGTCATCGCTGCCGTGACCAGGCCATCGCTGCCGTGACCATGTCATCGCTGCCGTGACCATGTCATCGCTGCCGTGTCCATGTCATCGCTGCCGTGACCATGTCATCGCTGCCGTGACCATGTCATTGCTGCCGTGACCATCAACTTGGTCAGGTGCTTGGTCATGGCATTGGTCAGCACTTTGGTCAGCACTTTGGTCAGCACATTGGTCAACACGTTGGTCAGCACTTTGGTCAGCACTTTGGTCAGCACTTTGGTCACCACTTTAGTTAACTATTACACAATCACATACAACAATTAATGAGTGATACGAAACATTAAAGCACAATTCATAAGTTAGGTGAGTAGGTGATGCTAGGTGAGTGTAGACAGTAATCACGTGAGTACGATTATGGTTGCAGGTAAAACACTCTGTTAAGCTTGTTAACACGAGCAGCGGCGAGTAGTGACTGAGCAGCGATACGATGCGATGATGGTGAGTGCAGATGCGATTTGATGTGGAGGAGGTCTAGGCGGATGACCATGATGTAGAGGAGGTCTAGGCGGATGACCATGATGTAGAGGAGGTAGAGGAAGGAGAGGAGCCAGAGGGCTAGAGTTAGTGACATGAAGGGGAATCGGATATAATATAGGAAGTTGTCACACTCTTCGAACAACTTTTGGAAATATTGCGAATTCAAAACATTCTTCAACTGACTACAGAAATCAGAGCACTTCTTCGGCGATTGACTGTCATTCAGCGTCGACGCTTCGCCGAATACAAATCCATACTGGTAGAGCGTTGGTGCGACACCTTTGCAGTCGACGATAGAAGGGCATTGGCAATCAGCAGATGGCTTCTCTTTATCAACAACACCATGCTCCCCCTTCTTGCACGAATCCCCCCTCAGACATCCACGGCATCCCCAGTCCTGGCAGTTGATGGAGCAGAAGGCGTTGTAGAGATTGTTGAGCAGATCCCAGAATGTCCATGGGAGGTAGATGGCCCAGGAGAGGTACGTATTGGAGTTCTTAAATGGCAGACATGTGTATGCGTTTCTGCTGAGTGGCGAGATATACGGAGCGCAGTGTTTCTTGCTTCCCTTACATGTGTCGAACGATGTGAGATGCAGCAGATGGTGATGCTCACAGCTGCGATGATTAGAGGACTCAGAACCGTACGCGTCACGAAGTGCATCTGTGAGTTCGTTAGGTTTATCATATAGTTGGATAGACAGGCTTTCAGCGGACGCTTCGAAAGCATATTGAACATCACTTTTACCTACGCTGTTTGATAAATCAATCCAACCACGCACAAGACACGAAACGAAGTCAAAGTGTTCCGGCAGCGTTTTTGGTGTTGTAGGTGATAGGCCAAACAGGGTATGAATATTTGCGATACCTAAGAATTCCCCGATGACGGCGGACAGGTAGGAGCCTGTCTTGGTCGACCCGGAGAAGCCCCGGAAGCCGAGCGGAGTGATACAGGGCATTCCTGGCTTGCCCTTAGGACATGTATTACACTCAGCTCTGCAGCCGATGGACGTTACAGAATGTGGCAGATGGCCGGTAAGGGAGTCGGATAGGTAAGACTGAAGTGGAGACGTTGGCCGGCAATTTGGTTGGCACTTAGGTCCGCACGTTGGTTGACACTTTGGTTCGCACCTAGCTTTGCCCTTTGAGTGCTCCTTGCACGGCCACTTGGATGACGCTACATTCTTACCGTACAGGCACTTCAACCAACCATTTTCGGACGCTGGTTGACCGCACTGCATGAACAGGAATTTCAGCGGCGGGAAAATGCGACGGAGTATGTCCAGCAACGTGTCGAGGCAGTCGGCAGGGTTCGATGGATACTGCAAACCAAGGGAGTTGTTAGGGAACTCGCACGCGTAGTACGTTGCCTCGTCACCGGTGCCGACGAAGGTGGTCAGCAGGGCGTACGAGGTTTCGCAAATTTCTTTGATGGCGATATTGACATCGTCATGTGTAATGCGATGGGGAGATGCGTCAATGGACACAACTTTTTTGATGGACGGATCGATTTTATCAGCCACTTCGAACAACGATTTAACGTGCCCCTTCAGCTTCCCGTAAACACCATTGTGCGGGAGACCGGTCAGCCAGCACAGCATCTCGTTAACGGAGCACGGGTGTCTCTTTGAGGGAGCGCCGAGGTGGCAGACGGCGAAGTAATCGTAGAGGTAACTAAATAGGTCAGAGAGTCGACCTCCCTCCTCAACCTCCACGACGGATATGTCATCGGAATCGGAGCGAAGAGCAGGATGTGACTTTGTACTAGTAACGAATAACTTATATGTTTGGTTATTAAGATGATCCAAAATACGTCCACCATCGCACTCCGTCCGGTGATTCAACTCGCCATGTTTAGAGCCGACCGGCAGACCAGGATCGTAACCGTGCTCAGAGAAGAACAGCCGATGGAGGCTGTGATGGGATGCATCTTTATTATATATGTTGTACTTCTTCCACTTCCCGTCTTCGTTGTCAAGCTTCTCTTTGAGCTCACTTAGTGAGTCGGTCACCATAGGCACTATGCTCAGACATACTTTGGCGCACTTCCGGCCGTACTCGGTTAATGTGACTTTTGCGTCCTTGGTTGTAGTCAACGCATCTTTGAACGTTTCCATCGAATACCGCGATATGTACTGCTTCTGCAACTCGGTGACGAAACCGGTCATTCCATGTTTCAGTATGTCTCCCAACTCGGGATGGTGGGTGTTCTGAAATTGCTTAGGTGCGAATGACGTTAATTTGGTTGTAAGGTTTCCTAAGTTTCTACTGAAAGTGTGGTCAAATTGCTTCGAAGCGTAGAGGTCGTCGAGGAGCGTATGGGAAAGAAGGGAGATTGACCGGACGTCGCTTTTGAGTGCGCTGTCGCCGGAGACTTGGCCTTTGATATAATCCATGAGCGGGGTGAGGAACTTGTTGAGATTGAAGGACATTGATGCGAGATCATTGTCACGTGGAATTTGGGAAAACATATTTGAATGCCAGTACATTCGTTTCATCAAACCCTTGATGCCGGAGTCTTCGTCGGTTGTAATCGTAGTGATTATATTTTGGTTGTGGGTGGCGAACGTGGATTTCAACATCTCGTACAGCGCATCAATTTTTTCAAGGTATTTCGTCTGTATCTTCGTCCTCACAGCCTTCTCAGCTGCCGTGATTTTCTCCTCAAATTCCTTTTGAGTCTTGGTGATGTAGTCCACTGCTTGTTGCTCGGCTTCATTGAGAATGGTGTCAACATGGTTTCTTAAATTTTTTAAATGTGTGACGTTCAAATCAAGCACGTAAGTATGAATCTTCTTAAGACCTTTAGCGGATGTGCCTTCCCAGACATCTTGATCACCGAAAATGCCATTGTCTCTTAGATCTGTCAATCTGTTTATGACGTCATTCCTCTGACCTCCTGTGAGCTTTAATTCGCTTTGAAGGTTTTGAAGCTGTCGTCTAATTGATTGGATGCTTTCGGTTATATTACTGGTTTTGGGAAGACTACTTTTTTGCATACCGCTTATTTTCTCTTTAATCCCATCAAGGCATCTGTCATCTGTAATATCCTTTCCAATCTTTGCTCCCAGGCATCTCAATTTGTCGAGTACGCCTTCATTTGGTATATCATGAAGGTCTTCAGTTTTCAATAATTTCTTGAGCGCATCAGTGAACTCATCAAGCGCTGTCGTAACGGCGCTGTGCAAGTCGGCAATTTCTCTGTCAACAGTGACACTGGGATCTCCACTATATTTTCTGAAATCGGTCACTTTAAGTTCCTCCATCTTCTTAAAAATATCCTCAATCTGGTCGTTCAGTTTTGCTTTACCGCTGCCCTCATTTCCAATGCCAGCTTTTCCTTTGTAATTTATCATGAGACTCTGAACATTCGTAGGTCGTGTATGCGCATCGTTGAACGGCGTCGTAACCTGTTCTTCGATTGCCTCAACCTGATTGGCAAATGACCCGATGCCACCGCCTGGAAGAAGACCCTGCAAAATTTTTCCGGAAAGCGCCTCAGCTGTCTTCGTAGCAGTATGTAACTCTTTTACGATGCTGGTTGGTTTTTCGGTGCCCACCGTTTCTAGAATGAGCCAATCGATATCTGCAGCAGCGTGGTTAGCTCTACTAACGAGTCTCTGGAGTATATATTCGGAGGCTGCTTTAAGATCAGATTGAGAGAATCCAGCGCTAGGCGAATGCAAACCATCGCGGCTTTCAATGGCCTGAACTATAGCCTCAGCCAGCAATCTAAGTTGCGCAATCTCCCTAACCTTTTCCCCAAGTAAAGTTGCAAATTTAAGGCAGACATCCTTCATAGCTTGCAAATCTGATTCAACCGTATCTCGTCCGTCTGTGAAACCACCCATGGCATTTTTTATGACATCTGCCTGAAGCACTTTTTTAATTGCTTTCTGCATCGTTTCATGCAATGTGAGATCTTTGCCATTCAGATATGAATCCACATCACCCTTGAAAATGCTACTATTTTCCTTAACATAACTTGTCAGCCTATTCCGCACCACAGCATCTTCCATAATAATGCCGGCAACCCATCCCTTCAAAACCTTATCGCCAAACTTATCATGAGTAAACTTCTTTGCATACTCTTTCACTGCTTCTTCGGTTAATTTCATACCATTGTTACCGCCAACCTCACCACTAACAATCTTAGTAACGTCCCCTTTAATGGGAGTGAGGATAGCATCCCTAACATGCTTCTTTAAACTCCTCGCAATATTGCCTCTCAAAGCATCCAGATCATCTTTAATCTTTGAATCAAGATCATTAAGCGTCAGCAGTGCAGCATTTTTCGCATCCTGAACGGCAATCCTTGCAGACTCATAACACTTCTTAAGCGTAATTGTTTTCGACTGCAATGACCTGGCAGCGCTTTTAATCTTCTCCTTACGTCTATCTCCACCGTATGTACTGCCATTCACGATTTCCAGTGCCTCCATAGCCTTCTTCTCAGCTTCGGCACGGAATCGTTCTGCTCCCTCAATGCAATCCTGTAAACGCGCAACAGTTTTGCCAAGTTCTTCATTTGCACTGGTAATGAATTGATTTGAGACTTCAATTTTCATTACTTCACCTCCCAGCGTATTATCAGCTTTTTTAGAAGCATCCAACGCTTTATGGACTTTCTCAGCAATTTTTATAGCTTCATCCACAACGCCTCCTGCCGTCTCAATCCATGACTTCAACGCCGTAATGGCCTCTTGTACTTTTCCCTCCACGAATTTAATTTTCTCATCAATCTGCTTCCCACAATCCTTTCTTAGCTCTCCAGCTTTCACTATGGCGTCTCCTGCAGTAAGTGTGATATCATTTCTCAAGTCATCAAACTTATTTTCCGCCAAGGTCAAAAGCGCGTGAAGTTCTGAGTTAGTTGCCGATGCGACAAATTTGTTAACATTAATATCTATAGCATTGTAATCGTCCTTTAACTTGTTTTTTAAGTTCTCATCGAGCGTTGAAAATTTCTCTTCTACCCTGTTCATCTGCTCGGGAAACTGCTGAGCCGCCTGAATGCATAGGTGCAACCTACCAGCAACTTCAAATTCTTTACCTACATCGGCAGTCTTAAGCTCACCAATAACATTGTTAAACGGCTCAATATGTTGATTATTGAGCTTTTCTAACTCTTTTTTCAAACCGTCACTGTGCCCAGTAAACCCATCAACATGGTAACTAATGCCCCTGGAGACAGTGCCAACAACACCTCGAAGGCCGGCTTTACCTTCCGCTGTTTTCAGCTTTCTAATTGCTTCAGATAGAGTGTAAAAATATTTTACGAGGTTTTTGTTTTTTTGGACATCCTTAAGCACCTGATACAAAAATCCCATCACTCCGTCACACAGCCTATCCAGGTCGGAGTACACAATACCACTGCCGTCGTATCCTTTGGAGGATGGATTGAAGCCGAGGAAGGTTTCGAGGCCGGAACAGAGGTTATTAAGGATGTTAGTAGGGTTGTAATTTGAGGTATTTTTAAGGTTCAAAATTTAGTCGAATTTCTTGTAAAGCTCCCTAGGCGGCACATGGTCAGGGCAGTGGCAAGAGGTGGAAGAGGGCAAGGGAAGGGTGTCAAGGCACAAGTTATTATTGTGGTCTAAAGAGGTCATAGCGGTATTATGGCGAGGTAATTCGAGGGATGTAGAGTGGGTTAAGGAGCGATGTAGAGTGGGTTAGGGAGCGATGTAGAGTGGGTTAAGGGAGCGATGTAGTGTGGGTTAGGGAGCGATGTAGAGTGGGTTAGGGGCGATGTAGAGTGGATAAGGGGCGATGCAGAGTGGGTTAAGGAGCGATGTGGAGTGGGTTAGGGAGCGATGTAGAGTGGGTTAGGGAGCGATGAAGAGTGGGTAAGGGGCGATGTGGAGTGGGTAAAGGGGCGATGTAGAGTGGATAAGGGGCGATGTGGAGTGGGTAAAGGGGCGATGAAGAGTGGGTTAGGGAGCGATGTAGAGTGGGTTAGGGAGCGATGAAGAGTGGATAAAGGGGCGATGTAGAGTGGATAAAGGGGCGATGTGAAGTGGGTTAGGGAGCGATGAAGAGTGGATAAAGGGGCGATGTAGAGTGGATAAAGGAGCGATGTAGAGTGGGTTAGGGAGCGATGAAGAGTGGATAAAGGGGCGATGTAGAGTGGATAAAGGAGCGATGTAGAGTGGATTAGAAAGCGATGTAGAGTGGGTAAGGGAGCGATGTAGAGTGGATAAAGGGGCGATGTAGAGTGGATAAGGGAGCGATGTAGAGTGGGTAAAGAAGCGATGTAGAGTCGGTAAAGGGGCGATGTAGAGTGGATGAAGGGGCGATGTAGAGTGGATAAAGGAGCGATGTAGAGTGGGTTAGGGAGCGATGTGGAGTGGGTTAGGGAGCGATGTGGAGTGGTTTAAGGGGCGATGTAGAGTGGGTTAGGGAGCGATGTGGAGTGGATTAGGGAGCGATGTAGAGTGGATAAGGGAGCGATGTGGAGTGGGTTAGGGAGCGATGTGGAGTGGTTTAAGGGGCGATGTAGAGTGGGTAAGGGAGCGATGTGGAGTGGATTAGGGAGCGATGTAGAGTGGGTAAAGGGGCGATGTAGAGTGGATAAGGGAGCGATGTAGAGTGGGTAAAGAAGCGATGTAGAGTCGGTAAAGGGGCGATGTAGAGTGGATGAAGGGGCGATGTAGAGTGGATAAAGGAGCGATGTAGAGTGGGTTAGGGAGCGATGTGGAGTGGGTTAGGGAGCGATGTGGAGTGGTTTAAGGGGCGATGTAGAGTGGGTTAGGGAGCGATGTGGAGTGGATTAGGGAGCGATGTAGAGTGGATAAGGGAGCGATGTGGAGTGGGTTAGGGAGCGATGTGGAGTGGTTTAAGGGGCGATGTGGAGTGGGTTAGGGAGCGATGTGGAGTGGGTAAAGGAGCGATGTAGAGTGGATGAAGCGGCGATGTAGAGTGGGTTAGGGAGCGATGTAGAGTGGATAAAGGGGCGATGTAGAGTGGATAAAGGGGCGATGTAGAGTGGGTTAAGGAGCGATGTAGAGTGGGTTAAGGGGCGATGTAGAGCGGATAAAGGGGCGATGTAGAGTGGGTTAAGGGGCGATGTAGAGTGGATAAAAAGGCGATGTGGAGTGGGTTAGGGAGCGATGAAGAGTGGATTAAGGAGCGATGTAGAGTGGGTTAGGGAGCGATGTGGAGTGGGTAAAGGGGCGATGTGGAGTGGGTAAAGGGGCGATGTGGAGTGGATAAGGGGCGATGTGGAGTGGATAAAGGAGCGATGTAGAGTGGATAAAGGGGCGATGTAGAGTGGATAAGGGAGCGATGTAGAGTGGATAAAGGGGCGGTGAAGAGTGGGTTAAGGAGCGATGTGGAGTGGATAAAGGGGCGATGTAGAGTGGGTTAGGGAGCGATGTAGAGTGGGTTAAGGAGCGATGTAGAGTGGGTTAGGGAGCGATGTAGAGTGGACAAAGGGGCGATGTAGAGTGGGTTAGGGAGCGATGTAGAGTGGATAAAGGAGCGATGTAGAGTGGATAAAGGGGCGATGTAGAGTGGGTTAGGGAGCGATGTGGAGTGGATAAGGGAGCGATGAAGAGTGGGTAAAGGGGCGATGTAGAGTGGATAAAGGGGCGATGTGGAGTGGATAAAGGGGCGATGTAGAGTGGGTTAGGGAGCGATGTAGAGTGGATTAGGGAGCGATGTAGAGTGGGTTAAGGAGCGATGTGGAGTGGATTAGGGAGCGATGTAGAGTGGATAAGGGGCGATGTAGAGTGGGTTAGGGAGCGATGTAGAGTGGGTAAAGGGGCGATGTAGAGTGGGTAAAGGGGCGATGTAGAGTGGGTTAGGGAGCGATGTAGAGTGGATAAAGGGGCGATGTAGAGTGGGTTAAGGAGCGATGTGGAGTGGGTAAAGGGGCGATGTAGAGTGGATAGAGGAGCGATGTGGAGTGGGTTAGGGAGCGATGTAGAGTGGATAAGGGGCGATGTAGAGTGGGTAAAGGGCGATGTAGAGTGGATAAAGGGGCGATGTAGAGTGGGTTAAGGGGCGATGTAGAGTGGATAAAGGGGCGATGTAGAGTGGGTTAAGGGGCGATGTAGAGTGGGTTAAGGGGCGATGTGGAGTGGGTAAAGGGGCGATGTGGAGTTGGTAAAGGGGCGATGTGGAGTGGATAAGGGGCGATGTGGAGTGGATAAAGGAGCGATGTAGAGTGGATAAAGGGGCGATGTAGAGTGGATAAGGGAGCGATGTAGAGTGGATAAAGGGGCGGTGAAGAGTGGGTTAAGGAGCGATGTGGAGTGGATAAAGGGGCGATGTAGAGTGGATAAAGGGGCGATGTAGAGTGGGTTAGGGAGCGATGTAGAGTGGGTTAGGGAGCGATGTAGAGTGGGTTAGGGAGCGATGTAGAGTGGATAAGGGGCGATGTAGAGTGGATAAAGGGGCGATGTAGAGTGGATAAGGGGCGATGTAGAGTGGATAAGGGAGCGATGTAGAGTGGGTTAAGAGGCGATGTAGAGTGGGTAAAAGGGCGATGTAGAGTGGGTTAAGGGGCGATGTAGGGTGGATAAGGGGCGATGTAGAGTGGGTTAAGGGGCGATGTAGAGTGGGTAAAGGGGCGATGGAGAGTGGGTTAAGGGGCGATGGAGAGTGGGTTAAGGGGCGATGGAGAGTGGGTTAAGGGGCGATGTCGAGTGGATAAAGGGGCGATGTGGAGTGGATAAGGAGCGATGTAGAGTGGGTTAAGGGGCGATGTAGAGTGGTTAAAGGGGCGATGTAGAGTGGATAAGGAGCGATGTAGAGTGGGTTAAGGGGCGATGTAGAGTGGTTAAAGGGGCGATGTAGAGTGGATGATAAATACCACTTTAGTCACCACTTAGGTCAGGTGCTTGGTCACCACTGTCATCGCTGTAGTAACCATGTCATCGCTGCCGTAACCATGTCATCGCTGCCGTGACCATGTCACCGCTGCCGTGACCATGTCATCGCTGCCGTGACCAGTCATCGCTGCCGTGACCATTTCATCGCTGCCGTGTCCATGTCATCGCTGCCGTAACCATGTCATCGCTGCCGTGACCATGTCACCGCTGCCGTGACCATAACTTGGTAATCACGTTGGTCAGCACATTGGTCAGCACTTTGGTCAGCACCTTGGTCAGCACATAGGCCACCACTTTGGTCGTGGCATTGGTCAACACTTTGGTCATGGCATTGGTCAGCACGTTGGTCATGGCATTGGTCAGCACTTTGGTCATCACCTTGGTCACCACTCTGGTCACCACGTTGGTCATCACTTTGGTCAGCACTTTGGTCATGGCATTGGTCACCACTCTGGTCATGGCATTGGTCAGCACGTTGGTCACCTCACTGCTCATGTGACTGGTCATCAACGCGATCATTACTCTGTCTAGAACATTAGATGTCAGTTGCCAGTTACGTGATCATTGGGATTTGGATTACATTGTTTACGCTAACAAATCGCTGAGATTAGCTGTAGAATGCGATGCAGAACGGTATCTTGCGTACGAGGAAATCGCGGATGTTGCGGCCCACCGGGAAGCGGAAGATGCACAGGTCGAGCAGGATGATGGCGACGATGATGGCAACGATGACGGCGGCGATGGCGGAGTAGGGAGGGTCATGGTCACCTCACTGCTCATGTGATTTGTCATCAACGCAATCACTACTCTGTCTACAACATTACATGTCAGTGGCCAGTTCGGTTATTGTGACTAGCTGCGCAGTAGATACCGCACCCTGTGGAACGGCCGAATGCGGAAGTAGATCATGACGCAGATGACGACGATGATGAAAGCGACGGAGGCGATGATGTAAGGGGCGGGGGAGGTAGTCACCTCGCTGCTCATGCGATTGATCATCAACGCAATCATTACTGTCTATAACATTAGATGTCAGTTGCCAGTTAGATGATTGTAATCAGCTGCGCAGTAGATACCGCACCCTGTGGAACGGCCGGATGCGGAAGTAGATCATGGCGCAGATGACGACGATGATGAGGGCGACGGGGGTGATGATGTAAGGGAGGGGATTAAAATTGGATGACGTAGAGTCATCGGTAGAAGATGCTCGAAGAGAGACGCTGTCAGAGAGCTGTTGAGTGGAGATTTGAGACAGAGCGCCGGGGGCAGAAGCAACAAACCGTTCACCGGTGGAAGTACGAACATAGACAGCAGGGCGTTTTGCCACACAACAGTAACATTGACAGCTGGTGTCACATTTTTGACATCTCGAATGATCGCACAGCCATGCTCCACTCATGCGCGAAATTCGGAAACTGGCACATAGACGACAATATTTGTTACATCCCCTACAACACCATGAACAGCATTTACAGTCACGCTTTGTACAGCTCTTGCCACACGTACACGGAGGAGTCCAATCACTCATCTTCCCACTCCCAGTCCCCTCAACCTGCAAACTTATCAATCACCTAGCAACGCACTCACCAACTGCAACACTTACACTGCCGCTCCCAGTCCCCTCAACTGCGAACATATCAATCACTTAAGCAGCACTCACCAACTGCAACACTACCACTGCCGCTCCCAGTCCCCTCAACCTGCAAACATATCAATCACCTAAGCAAGCACTCACCAACTGCAACACTTACACTGCCGCTCCCACTCCCCTCAACCTGCAAACATATCAATCACCTAAGCAAGCACTCACCAACTGCAACACTTACACTGCCGCTCCCACTCCCCTCAACCTGCAAACATATCAATCACCTAAGCAAGCACTCACCAACTGCAACACTACCACTGCCGCTCCCAGTCCCCTCAACCTGCAAACATATCAATGACCTAAGCAGCACTCACCAACTGCAACACGTACACTGCCGCTCCCAGTCCCCTCAATCTACAAACATGTCAATCACTTCATCAAGCACTCACCAACTGCAACACGTACTACTGCGGCTACCACTCCCCTCAACCTGCAAACTTATCAATCACCTAGCAACGCACTCACCAACTGCAACACTACCACTGCCGCGCCCAGTCCCCTCAACCTGCAAACATGTCAATCACTCAAGCAGCACTCACCAACTGCAACACTACCACTGCCGCGCCCAGTCCCCTCAACCTGCGAACATATCAATCACCAAGCAACGCACTCACCAACTGCAACACTACCACTGCCGCGCCCAGTCCCCTCAGCCTGCGAACATATCAATCACCTAACTAACGCACTCACCAACTGCAACACTACCACTGCCGCGCCCAGTCCCCTCATGAACACTTACCCTCACCCCTGTATCCCCCCAGCCCAGGCCACCGACACCCACGCTGCCCAGGATACCACAGCTCCACCTGACGCGACGCATGTGATTATCACCAACTGTCACTTTAAATTATTCACTATTCGCAACGCCATAAAAATTGCAGCGACCCGTGCGCTCAACTCCCACAGTGCAGCAGCACCGTGCTACGAGCCGCGGTATCGGCGCCATACTGGCGGAGCGTGTCGGCTACGTGCCTAAATGTGATATTAACAATCGCTACATCGCTGCCTATAAACGCCATTTAACCAGGCCAACGCGGATTACGCCACCCTGCCAGTGACTCGCAACACACTACTTGGGTCACCCGCCGCGGCCCTCACGACCGCCTACGTTAGCAACCAATCACCCAGCCTCACGTGACACCAACTCACTGGGCAACGCGGACACCTCTCACAGTCAACGCGTTACTCAACGCACCAGGCAATCAACGTGCTACAACACCCACCATATTACGGTTCATCCGCCAGCTTAGCACTTTGCCTGTGTGCTAGCTTATCACTTTGCCTGGTTGCTAGGTCAACACGTTGCCTGGTTGCCAGCTTAGCACTTTGCCTGATTGCCAGCTTAGCACTTTGCCTGGGTGCCAGCTTAGCACTTTGCCTGGTTGCCAGCTTACCACTTTGCCTGGTTGCTATGTTAGCACTTAGCCTGGGTGCTAGCTTACCACTCTGCTTGCGTGTAAGCTTACCACTTTGCCTGGTTGCCAGCTTAGCACTTTGCCTGGTTGCTAGCTTAGCACGTTGCCTGGGTGCTAGGTTACCACTTTGCCTGGGTGCTAGCTCAGCACTTTGCCTGCGTGCTTGCTTAGCACTTTGCCTGCGTGCTTGCTTAGCACTTTGGCTGGTTGCTAGGTTAGCACGTTGCCTGGTTGCCAGCTTAGCACTTTGCCTAGGTGCTAGTTTAGCACTTAGCCTGGATGCTAGCCTAGCACTTAGCCTGGTTGCTAGGTTACCATGTTACTTTGTCCTTTAGTCATAACCTAATCTAGGTGCTATTTAGTTCGCAGGTTGCCGCTAGAGAAATTCGAGACATTAGATTACGTTTGTCGGTTAGGTGAGTAGGTGATTCGCTAAGTGAGTAGTTACGTGAGTTGTGTGAATTACAAATGTGACGATGATCACGGTTGCAGGTACGATATCTTGGCAAGCCTTCCGACTTGCGCTGCCGCCAACAATGATTGCGCCGTTATCTTGTGCGATGACGGTGATCGTAAGTGTGAGCGTATGTGGAGCACATCCAGTCTGCCAACCATGACGCAGATGAGGTAGAAGAGGGACAGTGACCAGAGTGCGACGGTCATCCACAGGAATGGTGCGCGGATGGTGAACAGGAATTCGTCGCACTCTTTGAACAATGCTGTGAAATGCGTCGATTGCAGTACATTTTTCAGTTGTATGTAAAAATGATGGCAATAACTCTTACTGGTATCGCCGTGTAATTTAGTCGAATCGCGAAAAGTGAATCCGTAACTGTAAAAAGTACTACTTACACCGCGGCATTCGACAATTCCGCGACACTGACAGTTCTCCATGCCGTGCTTACCGCGAGAACATTTCGTTCCATGAGTACAACGACTGCATCCCCAGTCGCGGCAGGAAATATTGCCGAATGAGTCCAGCAGTGATTTCAGGCAATCGTACAATGCCAATGGTAAATAGAGAGCCCATGAGAAATACAGTTCTGAATGCTTCTCGGCGAGATAGGTATATGAATCGTCGCATAGAGCTCTGAGATAAGGAGCGCAATGAATCTTATCGCTACTAGCAAACGTACAATTCGTCTCCGCGGAGAGCGTAGACAGGTCGGCTTCTGAGTATGTTTTATGCTCTTCGAGACGGTGGCTGTGATATGCATCGCGAAGCGCATTCGTGAAGTCACTCGTGTCCTTGTACAGTTCGATGGACATCTCCTTGGTAGCCGTTTCAAATGCTGTTTTGACTGCATTGCCATTGACGCCTTTACTATTGTCCAGCATACGCACCAATGTCGAAACAAACTGGTAGTGTTCTGGTAATGTAGACGGCGGTTTGGGCATCAAGCAAAGCAACGATGAATATTGCACATTGACGAAGAATTTAGTCAGCGCTTTGCATAGGTCCTCACCTGTCTTCATACCACCGGAAAAGCCACGGAAGCCGAGAGGCGTCAGGCAAGGTTGGCCGGGGAGAACCTTTGGACACGTCGCACATTTGGCCTTGCAACCGATGCTGCTTACCTGGTGAGGCAAGTGGCCGGTAAGGCAATCGGACAAATAAGACTGAAGTGGCGATGTTGGTTGGCACTTTGCCAGGCACGTTGGTTGACCATCTGCTTGGCACGCTGCTTTGCCCGTTGAGTGATCATTACACTGCGATTTAGATGACTCTACGCCTTTACCGTACCAACAGTCGGACCAACCGCGATGTTCGGCAGTCAACTTACACTGGCTGTGCAAGAAGTTGAGCGATGGCAATAAACTACGGAGGATGTCAAGCAGCATTTGTAGGCAGTCGTAGCCTTTGGACGGGTAGTGTAGATTTAGTGAATTACTGCAAAAGTCGACGGCGTACATGGAGTACGCGTCTCCTGTGCCGAGGATTGCAGTCAGCAGATCGTATGATCTCAGACATAGGTGGCGCACTGCTCTTGTTAAATTAAGTTATCTCATCTTATAGTGTGCTATGTGGCTACGTGCCTAGGGCCGGTTTTCGTGTTTGCGGGGCTAACGCCTCACGCTGAAACCGGTTGCGGGATCCACGCCGGTCCATTGCCGGACGTCACTGGTGCCATCCATGCGGGCATCCATCCAGTTTGGGCTTGAGGGTCTTCTACGGAATCGTAGTCTTCTTTCGGCTTCATATCCCTCATCACTATTTTATGTGTTTCTTGGATCACTACCCTTTGTATGTGGGCTTCCATGCGATCCGATATGCCCAGGTCCCGTCTATACTTGCTGTGTTCTTTCGTCACTATTCCCTCCCACGTCATAACGTAGGGGATAACCCTGATCTTGGTGTGCTGGTTAAACTGTCGCGCCTTGAGGTCCTCAATAAGGTCTTCATACTTCTGCTTCTTGAACTTCTCCGTATCCACTAGGTTGTCTTGATTGGTGATTCCTATCTCCACGATGGTTATGGTGTTCCTCCGCCGATCCGCCAGGATGATGTCTGGCCTGTTGTATTCCTTAGTCTTCTGAGTCTTGACCGTCTTGTCGTACGCGATCCATCCGTATTTTCCATGTACTTCACTCTCGATCTTGTGGGCGTCTATCTTCTCCTTGGGTAGTCCTATTTGCCTCCCGAGTACTGAGTGGACCCGTTTTGCTACCTCGTTGTGCCTCTTCGTATATTCTAGGTGTAGTAGTTTCTGGCACTTCGTCGCGAGGTGATCCACGTTCTTGCCGTTGTTGCATCTTGTGCATTTCTTGGACGAAGACATCCATTGCAGATTCCTATCCTGGACTTCCGCTACGTTCGCTTCTTCTTCCGGAGTGAGTATTCCACACGTCAGGTACAAGGACGACGCCTCAATGTCCAGCTTGGGGTCCTCACGCTTGGCATACAGGACCTTATGAGTTGATTTTACGTGCATTCTGTTGTACAGCCATTTGTTTTGGGCCACCCTGAGGTCCCTGAGGCTCTTGTCCGTAGTGTCCTCCATTCCGAATTCCATTCCATATCTTCCTTCCAGGTGCATCTTGATGTGAGATATGTGCGCGTATGTGTCGCGAAAATGCTGCATGATCGCAGCTCTCCTGGTTGACGTCACCTCGTCTGCTGAAAGCGTCAACCACAGTCGTAGCAGCATGCTTCCGCTCTAAATACCATGCTGTGGAGCCCTCTCCCCATCTCTTTCCGGGGGAGGTAGAGCCTCTGTGTGTTCGCCCACTTCTTGTGTCCGCCTGCGCGTTAATTATTCTCCGTACTGCCAGGTCGATCTTGTCGACATGCGTGATGTCCATAGGGATCACGCCGATGTAGTAGTTGATGACGCTGAGGGCGTACTGGTTGATGGCCATCGAGAGGTTTTTCCCCGACAGCTTTGACGCAGCCAGTAGCTCCGTTCTCCTGCATATCTCCTGTAGTATTATGTCGAACATTCCGTCGCTTGTCAGTGAGTTTGAAGTCTCTGTGACTCCCAAGTACTTGTACGTTTCCGGGCCTTCCATCTGCTTGGCGATGCTGGCGCACGCCTCCGTGTTGGTTGCCGACTTGTCGCGGTTGATCCTGAGTCCTATGTCGTTGAAGAACTTCTCCACTTCTCGGCCCATTCCTCTCATCGTACTTTCCTCGTGGGCGAAGAACTTGAGGTCGTCAATATAGAGAAAGTGGTTTGTGGCGAATATCCTGCCGCCGGTCACGCTTAACTCCACCTTGGGGAAGATGCGAGTCAGGTGCCTGCTCAGCGGGTCCAAGCACAGCACGAAGAGAAGGGGCGATAGGCTGTCGCCTTGGAGAATGCCCCTCTCCACTTTCTTGTGCATGATTGTGTTCTTGTTCCACCGTATCTCTATATTCCACCTCTTGATCGTCTGCTTGATGAAGTTTGATAACCACCCTGGTAGGTTAAGGTTGTCGATAACCCTTGCCAGGTACGCGTGGTCGATTGAGTCGTACGCCTTCATGACGTCGACCCACGTTGCAAGTAACTTCCCCTTGTGCTTCTCGTTGAGCGCGATGTTCGCTAACGCGTGCTCCTTTGCACCCTGTACGTTGCTCCTCGTGCCCATCTGGTTCTCGGACCGTAGTCCCCTGCCATCGACTTCTCGCTTAAGCGTCTCCGTTGCACAGCGGGTAGTTAGCTTGTATAGGTTGGACATGCATGTGATAGGCCTGTACTGTGCGGCGGACTTTGGTTTCTTGTTCTTCGGTAGTAGGTACGTGATCCCACAGTAGAACCAGTCGTCCTGCACTTTGCCTTGCTGGCATGCCTCCTCTACTAGCCTGTAAATGACTCTGTGAAGGGACGTGAGCCATTTAATGTAGTAGTTGTAGATCCCATCCGCACCGGGCGACTTCCAGTCTCGCAATTTCTTGACGATCGTGACGAATTCCTCGTATGTGGGAAAGCCTGCCTTGTTCTCTGCCGGTGGTCTTTCGACCAGATATCCTTCACCGTTGTGCGGTGCGTTTGGCTTCACCCACATTTGCGCCCAGTACTCTATCATCATCCCCTCGTTTATCGCCGACTCGTCCGCGTCCTGCTTGTTCTCCAGTGTCCTGTAGAAGTGTCCCGTGTAGAGCTCGAACATGCGGTTGTCGTTGTACAACTCCTTCTTGAACTTGGCGTTCTTGAGTTTGTCCTGCTCCTTTTGGAGCTCCTCTTGAGTCCTGCTGATCACGTATGACAGTTCCTGCGGCTTGTCCGCGATCATGTTGTACTTGTCCATTTGGCGATAAACGCGTTTCCTATCCTCCTTCTCCAGGGGGACCTTCTGCTTGTATTTCAGAAGTAATGCTCCTATCTCCTCCAGCTCCTTGATCCTCCTCTCAGCTGCCTCCTTCTTTCCCGAGGACGACGATGGTTTTGCGCTGTACTTGTCGTAGCAGTCCTGTGCCGTCTGATACAAGACGGCTAGCATCCCCATGTCAGTGACTGGGTTGTGCTTCACGTAGTTGTGGACCACTAGATCCAGCGACCTTATCGCCGTGAAGTCGAGGGAGTCCATGGTGTGTCTTTTGTTCTTTACTGTCCTAATCACACCAGGCTCCCTCAACCTCTGTGCCATGATCCGGTCGAAATCCTCCTGCAGGGCGTTGTATGAGTCGACGTCGTGCAGCGATGCTATTTCTCCAACGTCCGTCGGTTGGCTCCGCGCTGCTTTGGCGACTACCTGTCTTGCCATCTGCTCCACCTCCTTGTGGGTCTTGTGGAATTCGAAATGCTCGTTGGCATATTCCGCGAGGACTTTCCATCCTCCTCGTGGCATCCTCTGATACTTCGTCACTACTGCCTTGTAGACGTCCGGTACCCAATGACACCATGGTCCATCGATCTGACGCATGACACAGTGCAGGAACTGTAACTTGGCATTCAGCCTAGCGTAGTTCGGCGGCATTTGTGGCGTGTTCCCGGCCCGTTCAGCCTGCGGGGCGTGCCCTTCGGGTGCCCTCGGCAACGCAGCCGTCTCAGTGAGCGCCACCTCACTGGCGGTGCCCGGTGCTATACTGTTGTTTGATTCTCTCACAGGCCCGACTTGCTCAGGTTCCTCTTCGTCCACGTCCATAAAGTCATCCGACGATATGGAATACACGGTCGGAGAGCGGCAGCCACCGTTTCCGACAACCTCCCCTGCCGGTGGCTGCAGGGTAGACAGTGTCTGCACACACACGGGTGCGCGTTCCGAGGAACTCGGCCCGGCGTTGCAAACCACGACAGGCGGCGTTTGAGCCGTGTTTCCTGTCTTTTTGGCCTTCCGGTTGTTACCCTTTTGGCCCTGGGGACCGCCGTTCCGCGCTTTGTTTCCAGCGCCCTTCACAGCCGGAGTGGTTCCGGGCTGGTGTCGTTTCCGGCTTGCCTGCGGGATTGGCCGGCTTTCGCCGCCACGGCCGGCCCCCTTCGAATTTGTGGGTTTACCTTTAGGGCCCTGAACACCGCTTTGTACCGGTTTTCTGGATTCATGCCGCCTTTCGGGTTGCCGACACTCTCGGCGCCCCACGGTGGCAAGCGGAGCATCGATGTCCATCCCATCGGGGACGTCCACGTCAATAACCATGAGGTCTCCGTCCTCATCGATTTGACTGCTCAGCTGCACTTCTTGTGAGCTCTCCATTGGTACCTTGTTCGTCTATCCAGCGCGCCTGTGTGGCCGCCTTTCGCCTCGCGATGTTGCCGCTTTAATTCCGCACTTTTGGCCTTCAATACACCCCCCAGTGACATCGGAAAATTTTCCTTTCTGTGATAAACCCGAGAAAACACGTTTCTCAAAGTTTCCCCCAAAATCACAGAAGATTCCAACTCCAACTCCGGTGGCGCACTGCCTTTACGCTATTGTCATACGTGATGTTACTCGGGTACGCGTTCAGGCATAATGCATCTGGCGTGACTAGCGTGAACTCATGGTCCTCGCCGGCCTCTGTCGTTTGCTTCTTTGGATCTTCGAATAAGTCACTCATCGTGTCACGCAACAACGCATCATACACAGAATTGCACGGCAACCCACACAACCAGCACAGCATTTCGAACACGGAGGATGGCTGTCGCTTCGCCGCGAAGGTGGACTGGTGACAGACTTCATAATATGTTTCAAGGCAGTTGTGTAAAGTTTTAAGTGGGCCAGTGTCTTTCTCAGCATCATGATGTTTGTAGACACGGCCATCGTCATTCTTAACGAGGCTTTTGTAGACATGCCAGCCTAACATACCATCTCCGTGACGCAAGTGACCGTCTTGTTTGTCCTTGGATACGACGTATCCGTTGTTGCCGAGGAATTGTCCAATTGGTGTCGATTGATGTATCTTGTCGGACCTCCACGTGGTAACGGAGTACTTTCTTACTGTGTTCAGCACATTGTATGACGTCGAAACTACGGTCAAGCAGACCTTACTTAACTTGGTTCCGTACGCTGTTAGTTTATCTTTTTCGACGAGCTCAGCACCAAACCTCTCACTGTCGTAGGTCGAGATGTACGCATTGTTGAGCTCCGTTGCCGAAGTCGTGAAACCGTTCTTCAGAGCATTGAGAAGCGAAGGGGTATTCCCTTCACCATATAATGAAGGCTTCAATTCACTGAGCGTTACTTTCAGCGCCGATAGATTTCGAGAAAACTCGTGATTGAAGTACTCCGAAGTGACAAGATCTCCGAACAACTTAGCCAGCGCGTCACGTGTTGGCTTAATTTTTTCATAGTCCGTTTTGAAGTCCGGCTGCTTCTCTAGATCATGCAAAAACCTATTTAGGCTTCCAAAGAACTTTGCTGCCGCCTGACTCATTGGTGATTTTTCTTGCGCAACGGGCTTAGGATTTATGTCTTTGATGGTCTTGATTGACTTTTCGTGCGTTACGAAGTGCTTCTCAAATTTCTTCATGAACCCCTTGTAACCGATGTCCAGATCGTCGGTGATTTCCTTAGGTAGAAGCTCCAACTCCTTCTTGGTTTTTTCCGCAAACTCTAGCAGCATGTCTTGCACCGAAGTGACGTAGTTCTTGTTGATCTTGGTGATGAGATCCTTCTGGGCTTCTTCGACGTTTGAGCTGACAAAAGATCCGATCGCTGTGATCGTAGCCTTACCGGTAGGTTCAGCGCTACTTAGGAAGTAGGTAGCCTTTTTGATGACGTCATTCAACTCTTTGTTACCTAGCTCACTGATTTCATATCTGATTCTATTAATGCTATCCTTCACATGTTCAGCCTTGTTGAAGAACTTGTCTCTCAAACTGATCAGATTCCCCTTCGCAAATTCGCCGTCACTCTTAACTAACTGACAGAGGTCATGAAGAGTGGCAGTGACTTTCTCCAATTCCTTTACTGCGTATTCCTTTTCACTGTCGATTTTATTCAAAGCAGACTTAACTTTCTCCCTAATATCTTTGATCTTCTCCGGAAGGGTGCCTGCTAGCTGGTCAATGTCACCGCTTAACTTGCCTGGTGTTTGGTCGACGCACGTTGTGTAACCAGTGAATATACTAGCATCCATCTTCACTTTTGCAGGATCACTTGCTGGATCGCTGTCATCCTTTTTTAACTTCTCCCCAAGGACTCTCGTCACCCCCTCGATCGCGTTGTCGACGGCGGCGGCGAACGTTTCTTCTCCATTTGTTTGCCCTTTTTCGTTAACGCCCAATGCCTTCTCCAATTTTCGAACTATCTCTTTTGCTGTTTTATAAGCGTTATCCACATTCTTAAAACTGCAATCTTTTAAAAGCTTGTCAATTTTTTCAGCGCCACCACGCGCACGTCCGATGAGTAAATTAAATGTAGCTTCCACTGTTATTTTAAGATAGTATTCATAAGCTGTTTTGAATGTAGCTGAATCTTGATATCCTAATTTGAGATGTACTTGGTGAGTGAAAGATTCAACATCGCTAGCTTTCGTTTGTTTTTCAAGCGCCTCAGCCAGCTGCACGAGAAATGACGATGTGTATTTTAGATTCGTATCTATATCGCTGTTGGAGTCTTTCGGCGTCGGCGGTATTTTAATGCGTTTGACAATGCTAGTAGTAATCTCATTCGTTAGCGCCTTTATAACGTCTTGCAATTTTTCACCATTATTTTTTACATACCAATATAGATACGTTCTCACCGGTTCTTTTTCAGCTAGCGTCGACGTCCACATCTTCAAAACCTTCTCCCCGAAAGTATTCTGATTGAACTCATCCAAATAACCCCTCACTTTGTACACAATTGCCGCCAGACCTGATGGTCTTGTTACATCTTCTCCTGCTTTGCCCCGTATGCCTGCAACTTCACTTTTTATCTGCTGAATAACTTTTTCAATCTTCTTATCTTTTTCGGTTACTGCGCTGCCTGGTCTTTCATTTACCGTCTCGTACAACTTCCCAATCGCATCCTTAATCCCCGTCACCTGCCCCTCCACCGCGTGCTTCACCTTAAACAAATCCCCTTTAAGCGCGTCGTCCATGGATTTCACCTGCGCAAGGGCCTTAGTAACTTCTTCTTTGACGAATCTACCAGCGTCCGATCCGGCTCCGTGCAGCATCAGTACGGCAGTGCTAATCTCCCTTACAGCGCCCTCAATTCTATACGGCTTCATACCTGAATCGCCTTCGTTAACCTCTTTCAGTAGTGATTCAACCTTCTCCAAAGCCGACGTTATAACTATCGTGACTGAGTCAATCCACGTTTGCAGCTCACTTACGTACCCCTTTAGCTTGCCACTAATGATGTTAAGCTGCTCTAAGATTTTCTGCACCCTCGACTTTAAGTCATTGACAAGTTTATCTATATCTTCACGAACTTTGTTATTTATGCAGTTTTCGACGTTGGAAAATACAGATTTAATCTTTGCTGTCGTTTCCTGCAACTCATTTTGCCGGCTCTCTGCCATTCTATTCATTCGGTCGGTCTCATACTTAACACTCTTAATGGAATTCTTAACTCTAAGTGATAAGTCATTATTAAGATCATTGATCGCGTTTTTAATTATATTATCGGTATTGTCAATGTTCAACTGAGTATTAAATTTCGCTGCGTGCTTCTGACATTGTTGAAGCAGCTTGTCGATCTTCTCTACGGCGCTGCTGACCTGGAAGTCCTTGGCTTTAGAAAGTGTTTCTTGCGGTAGTATCTCGGTTACACTTCTCTTGAACCCTTCATTCACCTGCGAAAGTATGAGAGTCATCGGTTCACTCACCTTTTTATTACTGCCAGCAACACTCTCATTATACCCCCGCACCCCTTTAACCACACTTTCAATCGCAGCATTAAAACCTTTTTTACCGGCGTGTTTTTTCTCGTTAAGTATGTTAATTGCTTCAGTAATTTGCTCATTATGCTGCCCTAAATGCTCTTTGATGTTACTGAGAACACCACTCAAAAACGCCACCACCCCGTCACACAGCCTGTCAAGGTCAGAGTAGACAATCCCAGTGCCGTCGTAGCCTTTGGAAGTTGGATTGAAGCCGAGGAAAGTTTGAAGTCCATCACATAAATTAACTAAGAGATTTTTAGGCTCATTTTGTTGTTTATTAGAATTAGTCAAAGATCCACAAAGCTTCTCCACTTTCTCCAAAGCCTCCAACTTGGACTGCAATTTGGCTAGCTCAGCAGAGGAAGAGGGGGAAGGAGAGTTATGATTAAGGTTATTAGGCTTATTAAGTTGCGTAATTTGATAAGTAATTTCGGCAATTTTTTTAGACACTTCAAGTTGAAGTTGACCAATTACACCGGTGTCATCAGCCTTGCCAGCAGAGTTAACAGACTCAGAAAGCTTAGTAACATGAGAGGAGTAATCATTTTTAAGCTCTTCATGACTGTTAATTTTAGCGATAATAGCATACATAACGGCTTTCTTAACACTCTCACTTTGACCAACAAATCCTCCAAGTTGACCAGCAAGGTGACCAAGGCTAATGAGCTTGGAGTCAATGTCATCCAAGGCTCTTCTAGTAGCATCGTCACTAAGAGAATGGTCAGTATCAACAAGTTATTATAATGGTTTATGGAGGTCATAGCGTTAATAAGACGAAGTAATTCGAGAGATTTGAAGATAGGGTGAACATGATGGGACTTGGCAGTGGACGAGGTGGAAGATGGGAAGTGAAGGGTGACAAGGCACAAGTTATTGCTATGGTTTATAGAGGTCATAGCGGTATTATGGCGAGGTAATTCAAGGGATGTAGAGTGGGTTAGGGAGCGATGAGGAGAAGGTTAAGGGGCGATGAGGAGAAGGTTAAGGGGCGATGTAGAGTGGATAAAGGGGCGATGTAGAGTGGGTTAAGGAGCGATGTAGAGTGGGTTAGGGAGCGATGTAGAGTGGGTTAAGGGGCGATTAGAGGAGGTTAGGGAGCGATGTAGAGTGGGTTAGGGAGCGATGTAGAGTGGATAAAGGGGCGATGTAGAGTGGGTTAGGGAGCGATGTAGAGTGGGTTAGGGAGCGATGTAGAGTGGATAAAGGAGCGATGTAGAGTGGATAAAGGAGCGATGTAGAGTGGATAAAGGAGCGATGTGGAGTGGGTAAAGGGGCGATGTAGAGTGGATAAAGGGGCGATGTAGAGTGGATAAGGGGCGATGTAGAGTGGGTTAGGGAGCGATGTAGAGTGGGTTAGGGAGCGATGTAGAGTGGATTAGGGAGCGATGTAGAGTGGTTAAGGGGCGATGTAGAGTGGATAAAGGGGCGATGTGGAGTGGGTTAGGGGCGATGTAGAGTGGATAAAGGAGCGATGTGGAGTGGGTAAAGGGGCGATGTGGAGTGGATAAAGGGGCGATGTGGAGTGGGTTAGGGAGCGATGTAAGGTGGGTTAGGGAGCGATGTAAGGTGGATAAAGGAGCGATGTGGAGTGGATAAAGGGGCGATGTGGAGTGGGTTAGGGAGCGATGTGGAGTGGATAAAGGAGCGATGTAGAGTGGGTAAGGGAGCGATGAGGAGTGGATAAAGGAGCGATGTGGAGTGGGTAAAGGGGCGATGTAGAGTGGATAAAGGAGCGATGCGGAGTGGATTAGGGAGCGATGTAGAGTGGGTTAAGGAGCGATGTGGAGTGGATAAAGGGGCGATGTAGAGTGGATAAAGGGGCGATGTAGAGTGGGTTAGGGAGCGATGTGGAGTGGGCTAGGGAGCGATATAGAGTGGGTAGAGGAGCGATGAAGAGTGGGTTAAGGGGCGATGTATAGTGGAGTAAGGGGCGATGTGGAGTGGATAAAGGGGCGATGTAAGGTGGGTTAGGGAGCTATGTAGAGTGGGTTAGGGAGCGATGTGGAGTGGATAAGGGAGCGATGTAGAGTGGGTTAAGGGGCGATGTAGAGTGGATAAAGGAGCGATGTAGAGTGGGTTAGGAGCGATGTGGAGTGGATAAAGGGGCGATGTAGAGTGGATAAAGGGGCGATGTAGAGTGGGTTAGGGAGCGATGTGGAGTGGGCTAGGGAGCGATATAGAGTGGGTAGAGGAGCGATGAAGAGTGGGTTAAGGGGCGATGTATAGTGGAGTAAGGGGCGATGTGGAGTGGATAAAGGGGCGATGTAAGGTGGGTTAGGGAGCTATGTAGAGTGGGTTAGGGAGCGATGTGGAGTGGATAAGGGAGCGATGTAGAGTGGGTTAAGGGGCGATGTAGAGTGGATAAAGGAGCGATGTAGAGTGGGTTAGGGAGCGATGTAGAGTGGGTAAAGGAGCGATGTAGAGTGGGTTAGGGAGCGATGTAGAGTGGGTTAGGGAGCGATGTAGAGTGGCTAAAGGAGCGATGTAGAGTGGATAAGGGAGCGATGTAGGGTGGGTAAAGGGGCGATGTAGAGTGGATAAGGGGCGATGTTGACTGGGTTAGGGAGCGATGTAGAGTGGATAAAGGGGCGATGTAGAGTGGATTAGGGAGCGATGTGGAGTGGATAAAGGGGCGATGTAGAGTGGATAAGGGAGCGATGTAGAGTGGATTAAGGGGCGATGTAGAGTGGGTTAGGGAGCGATGTAGAGTGGATAAAGGGGCGATGTAGAGTGGATAAAGGGGCGATGAGGAGTGGGTTAAGGAGCGGTGTAGAGTGGATAAAGGGGCGATGTAGAGTGGATAAAGGGGCGATGAGGAGTGGGTTAAGGAGCGATGTAGGGTGGGTTAGGGAGCGATGTAGAGTGGGTTAAGGGGCGGTGTAGAGTGTGTTAGGGAGCGATGTAGAGTGGATAATAATCACCACTTAGGTCAGGTGCTTGGTCAACACGTTGGTCATGGCATTGGTCAACACGTTGGTCACCACTCTGGTCAGCACTTTGGTCATGGCATTGGTCAACACGTTGGTCAACACTTTGGGCAGCACATTGGTCAACACTTTGGTCAGCACTCTGGTCAGGTGATTGGTCAGCAGTTAGGTCATGGCATTGGTCAGGTGCTTGGTCATCTCACTGGTCATGTGATTCGCCATCAACGCAATCATTACTGTCTACAACATTAGATGCCAGTTGCCAGTTAGGTGATTGCGATCAGCTGCGCAGTAGATACCGCACCCTGTGGAACGGCCGGATGCGGAAGTAGACCATGACGCAGACGACGACGATGATGAGGGCCACGGGGGCGATGATGTAAGGGGCGGGGATATGGTCACCTCACTGCTCATGTGATTGATCATCAACGCAATGCTTACGTAGTCTAGCACATTAGATGCCAGTTGCCAGTTAGGTGATTGCGATCAGCTGCGCAGTAGATACCGCACCCTGTGGAACGGCCGGATGCGGAAGTAGATCATGACGCAGATGACGAGGAAGATGAGGGCGACGGCGGCGATGATGTAAGGGAGGACGTTTGTAGATGCTGAATCGGAGGCGATGGCAGCTGGGTGGTGATTGTCGGAGCGCTGCTGAACATGGGAGGAGGTGGAGGAACCGAGGGCACGGGAGGAAGCAAGGGACTTGGCGGCACGCTGGGCACGAAGAGAAGTATCATGGCGTTTAGTCCTACAACAGAAACATTGGCATTGTTCTTTGTCACAGTCTCCACATATTGTATCATTGCAATCCCCGAATCCCGTCATGCGCAAACCAGACAAATGGAGACATGGAAGACATCTCCTTGGCTTACATTTTGCACAACACCAGGGACAGCAATTACACACCACACGCTCTCGACACTGTTTGCCACAGTTACAGTCCAAGAGTCCGCTCATCTTCCCGCTCCCCTCCCAGTCCCCTCAACCTGCGAACATATCAATCACTCAAGCATCGCACTCACCAACTGCAACACGTACCACTGCCGCTCCCAGTCCACTCAACCTGCGAACATATCAATCACCTAAGCAGCACTCACCAACTGCAACACTACCACTGCCGCTCCCAGTACCCTCATCAACACGCACCCTCACTCCTGTATCCCCCCAGCCCAGGCCACCGACACCCACGCTGCCCAGGATACCACGGCCACGCCTGACGCGACGCATGTTATAAGCAACTAACAATCAATTATAATCATTATTCACTCGATGTCTATAAAATTGCAGCGAACCCCGTGCGCTCGACTCCCACAGTGCAGCAGCACCGTGCTACGAGACGCGGTATCGGCGCCATGCTGGCGGAGCGTGTCGGCTACGTGCCTAAATGTGATACTAACGATCGCTACATTGGCGCCTATAAATGCCATTTAACCGGGCCAACGCGGATTACGCCACCGTGCCAGTGACTCGCAACACACGACTTCGGTCACCCGCCGCGGCCTTCACGGCCGCCTACGTTAGCGACCAATCACCCAGCCTCACGTGACACTCACTCAATGGGCAACGCGGACGCCTCTCACAGTCAACGCATAACTCAACGCACCAGACAATTAACGTGCCACAACACCCACCAAATTACGGTTAATCCGCCAGCTTACCACTTTGCCTGATTGCTAGCTTACCACTTTGCCTGGATGCTAGGTTAACACATTGCCTGGTTGTTAGCTTACCACGTTGCCCGGCTGCTAGCTTAGCACTTTGCCTGGTTGCTAGCTTAGCACTTAGCCTGGTTGCTAGGTTAGCACTTCGCCTGGTTCCTAGGTTATCACTTTGCATTGTCGTTCACTCATCACCTAATTTCAACGCTATTTAGTTCACAGGTTGCCGCTGGAGTAATTCGAGACATTAGACTACGTTTGTCAGTTAGGTGAGTAGGTGATATGCTAGGTGAGTTACTGTGAATTACAAATGTGACGATGATCACGGCTGCAGGTACGATATCTTGGCAAGCTTTCCGACTTGCGCTGCAGCCAACAGAGATTGCGCCGTTATCTTGTGCGATGACGGTATCCTCAGGTGTGAGCGTATGTGGAGCACATCCAGTCTGCCAACCATGACGCAAATGAGGTAGAAGAGGGAGAGGAGCCAGAGCGCCAGCACTAGGTAGGTGAACGGTTCTCTGATGGTCCAAATGAAGTTGTCACATTCCTCAAATAATTTGGCGAAGTGTTGCGATTTCAGCAGATTACTCAGTTGTGTATGGAAACTGAGGCAGAATTTTCTGTTAGTTCCATACAGCGTTTTTGCGTTGCCAAAAGTGAACCCGTATTGGTAGAACGTAGTCATCACTCCACGACAGCTTATCAATGCTTTGCACTTGCAGCTGTATTCGACACCATGCTTACCCGGCTTGCACGAACATTTCGTACAACCGGAGCCTCCACAATCAATCTGCTGGAACGCATCGAGCAACGATTTAAGGTAACTGTAGAATGTCCACGGCAGATATACAGCCCATGACAGGTAGAGATCGGCGTGCTTTTTGGCGAGGTACTTGTACGCATCGGAAGCTGTGGAGCAGAGGTAGGGAGCGCAGTGAATATCCCTGTCATGAGGTAGATTGCATGATTCTCTTGACAGGCTCCACAAGTCAGCTTCCGTAGATTTGGAATGGCCCGAGCTGTTGTGACCCGTTTGGTTGCGATATGCATTCTGCAGCGCACCTGTGAGTTTGCTTGTCTCCTTGTATAGCTCGATGGACAGCGCTTTCGTTTTTGTTACAAAAGCTAAGCTGACATCACCAGCGCCGTTAGCATAATCTAACATACTACTTAACGTCAACGCAAATTGGAAGTGTTCGGGCAATGTAGACGGCGGCTTGGGCAGCAGACCGAACAGCGTGTTAATATTAGAATTGTCGAAGAATTTGGTCAGCACGTTAGAGATGTCCTTACCTGTCTTAGTGCTTCCGGAGAAACCTCTGAACCCAAGTGGTGTTATACATGGCGCACCGGGTAGACTTTTGGGACACGTTTTACACTCGGACTTACACCCCGCTGAAACCAACTGGTGAGGCAGGCACCCGGGTAGGCAGTCGCGAAGATACGACATCAACGGTGATCTAGGTAGGCAATCGGTTGACTCGTCGGCGGGATGTTCACCGCATTGCCAATTGGAGTGTTTGACTCCTCTGCCGTACTGACAGCCGGACCAGCCGTGGTATGCAGCGCTTAGGCCGCATTGAGTATTCAAAAATTTAAGTGAGGGTAGTAGTCTGCGAAGAATGTCCAATAGCATCTGGAGGCAATCTTCGCCCTTGGATGGGTAGTGAAAGTTCAGCGAATTGGTGGAGTAGTCGACGGCGTACATGGAGTACGCATCCCCGGTTCCAGCTATTGTTGTGAGAATATCATGAGATCTTGAACATAGGCGTTTCACTGCTCGCTGAGTATCATCCATCGCTATGTTTTGTGGATACGCTGCCAGGGGTTTGTCGCTGATATATGTGACGGGGATGCCATCGGCGTCTTCGGGCTGTTTAGTGGGATCGACGAACAGTTCACTGACAGTCTCATGTAACATTTCGTCAAACACGTTATTGCACGGTAGCCCGGACATCCAGCAAAGCATCTCGAAGATGTTACATGGACGTTTCTTCGCAGAGAAGGTGGCGACGTGGCAGACTTGGTAATATATCTGGAGACAGTCGTGCAGTGTATCCAGTGCGTTTTGCTTGGATTTATCAATGTAATACAAGTGGTGTTCATCACTTCCGAACATACGTTTGCAGATGAATAGTCCTGTCATGCCTTTACTGTCCTGCAGCTCCCAGTGCTTCTTCCCGTCCTCGGTAACCTTGTAGCCTTGAGTGGCGAAATATTTTCCGAGCTCTGTGTTTATGTTTATTTGATCGCTTTTACACCTTGCAACGCAGTACTTAAGTATAGTCTTGAACTCGGAATACAGGATGGAGAGCAGCGACAGGCACACTTTAGCGCACTTGTTGCCATCATCCGTAACTTTCGTAGTTCTTGCATCGACTAATATCATACCCTCCGAGCCTCCATCATATCTATTAATGTACGCCTTTCCAAGTTCACCCACCAGACCCCGGAGGCCGTGGGCAATGGTTTCCAGCAGCGGAGTGTTCGGCTCAGAAAATGACTCAGGGTGGAGGCCATCGATCGCATCGGTCAGTCCGTTCAGCAGTCTGGGCACATGATGATCGTACCTGTTGCCGGCTCTGATTTGGTGGATTAATTTCTCGAGTTCATTTTGTACGCAAGTAACGGCGTCGGCGTAGTTGTTTGTTGGCCTCTGAGACGAAGGGTGTTTCTTGGCATGGTTGGCGTCGTTCTCTCTGCCGATCTCATCTTTGAGGTAGGCGTGGAGTGGTGAGCAGAAATTCTGGAAAGCCTCAGACAGAGTGTCGAGTTTTAAGTCATCTTTCTTAGGAACGATGTTGGTAGTCAATGTTTCATGCAATTTTCCCATAAAACCTTTATAGCCTTTTTGCAGGTCTTCATCGATATGGGTTGGCAGCGTATCTAGTTCGCTGTGAATCTTTTCCGCAAATTGTGTGAGCAGCATTTTAATGGACGAAACGTAATCTATACGGGCCTTTTTGGTGAGATGTTCCTTGGCTTCTGTCACGTTCGTGCCAACGTGTGCCTTAAGTCCGTCTATTGTTTTATTGCGTACATCATCGGCTCCGTTAACGAACTCCTTGGCTTTCTTAATGGCACGTCCCAAGTCACCAGTGCGGAGGTTGTGAAGATTGTCCTTGATTTCTTGTAGACTGCCTTTAACCACTTTCATATCAGTCGACTTACCGATCGTTTTACTTTTAAGAGTCTGCAATAATTTGTTAACATCTGCAGCAGAACGGGCGAACTCCTCGGTGATTGCATCGAGACTTTTTTTTATTTTGGAAGACATACTACTGATGCCCGCTTTAATCTCATGAACCGTTATATCCTCAACTCTGTTTCTAACAGCTTCGATTGTTTCATCGAGTTTACCAGCAAAGTTCTCAGTTGTGTTAGATTTCCCGGTAGCTGTTTCAAGTTGACGATGTAGCTTTTTAGCATCTGACAGCGCTGTGTCTAAGGTTTGGGCGATGCTTTGGCGGCCACGAATACTGTTCCCCAGTGCAAATGAATGAAGTTCGTTAGCAACCTGCCTAGATTTACATGAGAGAAATGAGAGGGTGGCATAGATGGCCTCAGAAAGATTAGTAGTTTTAGTAATGGCGACGCCATTGTTTACCGCACTGTTGACTGCTCCGACAATGGATCCCACATTTTCATGTATCTTACTCTCTAGTTGTTCTGCGAAATTGTTACAACCGAGTTTGATGGCTTCGACATATTTTTCAACGTTATCAGTTGATTTGGGTTTATTTTCGACATTATCATTAATTTCTTGTTGAACCTTTTTACCGGTGATATCGATAATATTGGCGCCGGAGGTCTTGAGTTGATCCATAATCTTATCTTTAATAACCTTGTTTATATTTTCCTGACTGCCTTTGTCGGTAAACTTCCCAGTGTTTTCACCGCCTAAGTAATTGGCGATATACCCATTCACATAAGTTTGTAACCATCCTTTTCTACCCTTTTCCTCACCCACGATGTCGTTTAGCCACCCTTCCACCGTCTTTTCAAATCCAGCGCCATACTGATAACTGTATGTGTTTAATACATTCAAAACACCCTGCAGGCCTTTCGTAGCTCTCGTGCTTCCCTGTCCTTTTATACTCACCATCTCATTTTTTATCTTATCGAAAATGTTATTAATGTCTTTCTGATTTTCAAATTGTTCTCCGAGCTCCGTAATAGTCTGATCAACCTGACCAGTCAAGGCTAAAAGGTCTCTCCAATAAGCGTCAAGCCTATCTTTCCACGCCGTTAATACGTCAGTCGACGTGTAAATTTCGTTAGTTGCCGATCTGCCAATCTCTTTTCTTTCCATCTTCTGCATCCCTTCCATTGCACTGTTAATCATACTGTCCGCACTATTGATACATGCTTCCAATTCGCCAACATACTTAGTCAAATTCGTATCAATTTTTTCAAGCAAAACCAAAATTATTTTAACCGCCTCCTTTAATCTGTCCGCCAACAATTTTACATCTTTATCTATATTATCATTCACGCAGCTTTTGACGTTTTCAAGTTTTGTCGATATTAATTCTTTCATTGTTCCCAAATCGTCAGACTCCTTTGCCGACAACTTGGTCAAACGCTCAGTCTCATATTTTATAACATTACGAGCAGTGTCTATTTTGTCACGCAGCTTGTAATTAAGATCGTTGAGTGCCTCTCTAATTTTTTTGTTTTGTGGCTTGTTTGTATCTATATCGCTGTTGAATTTTTTTATGTATGTAATGCAATTTAGCAGCAACTTTTCAGTCTGGTACACCTGTGCGTCGTTCCCAGACGTCCCAGTCACTTTATCAGCATCAATGCTTTTAACGCCTTTCATCAACGATCCGTCGGTTTTTGAGTAATCTATCAACTTCTCGATTAGATTTTTCAAACTATCATTGCAATTCATAACACTCATATTGTATGCCGACACTTTACCGGTGACCTTTTGGATACACCTTTTAAAAGCTTCATGACCATTCCAAATTTCTTTTCTAATCTCTTTAGTCGCACTAATTAACGTTGTTTTACCCACACTGTAAGGCTGTTTCTCGCTGACATTCTTAAGCACCTGATACAAAAATCCCATCACCCCGTCACACAGCCTGTCAAGGTCAGAGTACACTATCCCACTGCCATCGTAGCCTTTGGTAGCAGAGTTGAAGCCGAGGAAAGTCTCGAGGCCGGAGCAGAGGTTAGTAAGGATGTTAGTAGGGTTGTTATTTGAGGTATTTTTAAGGTTTTAAATTTTGTCAAATTTCTTGCCAAGCTCCCTAGGCGGCACATGGTCAGGGCAGTGGCAAGAGGTGGAGGAAGGAAAGTGAAGGGTGACAAGGCACAAGTTATTAGGATGGTTTATAGAGGTCATAGGGGTATTATGGCGAGGTAATTCAAGGGATGTAGAGTAGATAAGGGAGCGATGTAGAGTGGATAAAGGGGCGATGTGGAGTGTGTTAGGGAGCGATGTAGGGTGGATTAGGGAGCGATGTAGAGTGGGTTAGGGAGCGATGTGGAGTGGATAAGGGGCGATGTAGAGTGGGTTAAGGGGCGATGTAGAGTGGGTTAGGGAGCGATGTGGAGTGGGTTAGGGAGCGATGTGGAGTGGGTTAGGGAGCGATGTGGAGTGGGTTAGGGAGCGATGTAGAGTGGATCAAGGGGCGGTGTAGAGTGGGTAAAGGGGCGATGTCGAGTGGGTTAGGGGGCGATGTAGAGTGGCTTAGGGAGCGATGTAGGGTGGGTTAAGGGGCGATGTAGAGTGGATAAAGGGGCGATGTAGAGTGGATAAAGGGGCGATGTAGAGTGGGTTAAGGAGCGATGTAGAGTGGGTAAAGGAGCGATGTAGAGTGGGTTAAGGAGCGATGTAGAGTGGTTTAGGGAGCGATGTAGAGTGGGTAAAGGGGCGATGTAGAGTGGATAAAGGGGCGATGTAGAGTGGGTTAAGGGGCGATGTAGAGTGGATAAAGGGGCGATGTAGGGTGGGTTAAGGAGCGATGTAGAGTGGATAAAGGAGCGATGTAGAGTGGGTTAGGGAGCGATGTAGAGTGGGTTAAGGGGCGATGTGGAGTGGGTTAAGGGGCGATGTAGAGTGGATAGAGGAGCGATGTGGAGTGGGTTAGGGAGCGATGTAGAGTGGGTTAAGGAGCGATGTAGAGTGGATAAGGGAGCGATGTAGAGTGGATAAAGGAGCGATGTAGAGTGGATAAGGGGCGATGTGGAGTGGATAGAGGAGCGATGTAGAGTGGGTTAGGGAGCGATGTAGAGTGGGTTAAGGGGCGATGTAGAGTGGGTTAGGGAGCGATGTAGAGTGGATTAGGGAGCGATGTAGAGTGGATAAAGGAGCGATGTACAGTGGGTTAGGGAGCGATGTAGAGTGGGTTAAGGGGCGATGTGGAGTGGGTTAAGGGGCGATGTAGAGTGGGTTAAGGGGCGATGTAGAGTGGGTAAAGGGGCGATGAAGGGTGGATAAAGGGGCGATGTAGAGTGGATAAAGGGGCGATGTGGAGTGGGTTAAGGGGCGATGTAGATGTGAGTGGGTAAGGGGCGATGTGGAGTGGATTAGGGGGCGATGTAGAGTGGGTTAAGGGGCGATGTAGAGTGGGTTAGGGAGCGATGTAGAGTGGGTTAAGGAGCGATGAAGGGTGGGTAAAGGGGCGATGTAGAGTGGATAAAGGGGCGATGTAGAGTGGGTAAAGGGGCGATGAGGAGTGGGTTAGGGAGCGATGTAGAGTGGATAAAGGGGCGATGAAGAGTGGATAAGGGGCGATGTAGAGTGGATTAGGGAGCGATGTAGAGTGGATAAAAGAGCGACGCAGAGTGGATAAAGGGGCGATGTGGAGTGGATAAAGGGGCGATGAAGAGTGGATTAGGGAGCGATGTAGAGTAGGTTAAGGGGCGATGAAGAGTGGATTAGGGAGCGATGTAGAGTGGGTAAAGGGGCGATGTAGAGTGGATTAGGGAGCGATGTAGAGTGGGTTAGGGAGCGATGTAGAGTGGATAAGGGGCGATGTGGAGTGGGTTACGGAGCGATGTAGAGTGGGTTAGGGAGCGATGTGGAGTGGGTTAGGGAGCGATGTGGAGTGGGTTAGGGAGCGATGTGGAGTGGGTTAGGGAGCGATGTAGAGTGGATCAAGGGGCGGTGTAGAGTGGGTAAAGGGGCGATGTCGAGTGGGTTAGGGGGCGATGTAGAGTGGCTTAGGGAGCGATGTAGGGTGGGTTAAGGGGCGATGTAGAGTGGATAAAGGGGCGATGTAGAGTGGATAAAGGGGCGATGAAGAGTGGATAATAATCACCACTTAGGTCACCATGTCATCGCTGCCGTGTCCATGTCATCGCTGCCGTAAGCATGTCATCGCTGCCGTGACCATGTCCTCGCTGCCGTTACCATGTCCTCGCTGCCGTTACCATGTCATCGCCGCCGTGACCATCAACTTGGTCAGCACATAGGTCACCACGTTGGTCATGGCATTGGTCAACACGTTTGTCAGCACTTTGGTCACCACTTTGGTCATGGCATTGGTCACAACATTGGTCAGCACTTTAGTCATGGCATTGGTCACCACTTTAGTCATGGCATTGGTCACCACTTTGGTCACCACTTTGGTCAACACATTGGTCAGCACATTGGTCAGCACATAGGTGAACACGTTGGTCAGCACCTTGGTCAGCACCTTGGTCAGCACTTTGGTCATGGCATTGGTCACCACTTAGGTCGTGGCATTGGTCAGCACTTTGGTCACCACTTTGGTCACCACTTTGGTCAGCACGTTGGTCAACACTTTGGTCAGCACGTTGGTCAGCACGTTGGTCAGCACATTGGTCACCTCTTAGGTCATGGCATTGGTCACCACGTTGGTCAGCACATTGGTCATCACGTTGGTCATCACGTTGGTCAGCACATTGGTCATCACGTTGGTCATCACGTTGGTCAGCACGTTGGTCAGCACATTGGTCAGCACATTGGTCAGCACTTTGGTCACCACGTTGGTCATGGCATTGGTCAGCACTTTGGTCACCACCTTGGTCACCACGTTGGTCAGCATCTTGATCAACACGTTGGTCAACACTCTGGTCACCACTTTGGTCATGACATTGGTCACCACTTTGGTCAGCACATTGGTCAGCACCTTGGTCACCGCTTTGGTCAGCACATAGGTCACCACTCTGGTCATGGCATTGGTGACCACGTTAGTCATGGCATTGGTCATGGCATTGGTCAGCACATTGGTCAACACTTTAGTTAACTATTACACAATCACATACAACGGTTAATGAGTGATACAACACATTAAACAACAATTCATAAGTTAGGTGAGTAGGTGATATGCTAAGTGAGTGTAGATAGTAAACACGTGAGTACGATTATGGTTGCAGATAAAACACTCTGTTGAGCTTGTTAACACGTGCAGCAGCGAGTAATGATTGAGCGGCGATACGGTGCGATGAGGGACTATGCAAATGCGATTTGATGTGGAGCAGGTCTAGGCGGATGACCATGATGTGGAGGAGGTAGAAGAGGGAGAGGAGCCAGAGGGAAAGGACAAGGTAGGAGAAGGGTTGTCTGATGATCCAGAGGAAATTGTCAATATGCTTGAGCAAATCTGCAAGTAAGCATCCTTTACCAATAACTCTCTCTAAGGCTGTGCAAAAGTCCTTGCAGGTGCGTCTTGTTTTCGCGTGGTATTGGCCACTGAGGTCATGCGGACTGCCGAATGTAAAACCATACTTATACAATGTGGGATGCGTATTAGGGCATTTGACGATGGAGTTGCAATTCGTATTGTGCTTTACATCTTCGAGTGTGTTTACGGTTGGTTCTTCAGCGGAGTACGTGACTTGGCAATTCGCAGTGCAGCACTTTTCGTAACATCTAGATCCAGGTGTCTTGCACTTCTTACAGCACTCATCATACAGCTTTTTGAGCAAATCGTAGAACGTGTCGGTGATGTACACGACCCATGACAGATATCTATCTGCGTGATGTTTCGAATATATTTCGCGGGTTTGGAGATACAAAGGCTGCAGGTATGCTCCGCAGGGCGGAGTAGGCGAGACGTTTGAATTGCATTTAGTAAGGGTAAGAAGTTCACCTTTTAAGTGCTTGTCACTGTGAGTGTGTCCGCTTTGTATGCAAGCGACATCTAACTTCGTTTGCGCATTCCCGAAATTGGCTTTTTGGACGGCTTCTACAAAGGCCGCGTTTTTATGCTCACTACTCTTATCCCACTTGTCAAGGAATTTGTGGTAGAAAGCGAAGATGTCACCTAGTGTCTGCGGAGGCTTCTGGAGGAGACACGTCAGCATGGAGCATAACTTGGTGAGGCGTGGATCTACGGTACCACAGAATTTCTCAAGCACGTCCTTCAGATGCTTGCCCTGCTTCGTGTGAGAAGCTGCGATACCAATGTCCGTGAATCCCATAGGAGTCAGGCACGGTTTGCCGAAGTGATTCGGCACAGCGCATTCCAGCTTACAACCCGGCTTAGTGAACTGATGTGGTAAGAACCCTGGGAGGCCATCCTCAAGGAACGACTGAAGTGGCGACTTTACACCGCACTTGTAATGTTGGTCGGCCGTTTGGTCATGCTTTTGCTCACACTCTTGGTCGGGACATTGAAGGGTATTGCAGTTCCACGCTGACCCGGCGATGCCCCTGCCGTAGTGGCAGTCCGACCAACCGGAGCTCTGAGGACCGTTGTTGCACTGCTTGTAAAGGAATAGCATCTGGTGGTATACTCTGGATGCTACGTCGACGAGTAAATCGAAACATTGGCCGGGGTTACTCGGGTACGACAGACCTTCGCTGTTAACGTAGAAGTCAACGGCATATACACCATCCGCGTGCCCGTGGCCCTGGATGGCAACCAGGACGTCAACGGAGTAGTTGCAAACTCTGCGAAGCATCGTGGTTAATTCCTCAGCGTTCAACTTCGTCTCAGTGGAATCAAGCTTGTACTCGGAATCCTTCTGCGCTTTGTCTCCTTCAGGTTTCTTGAACAGTCCCTTGAAGTGCCCGCATAGTGTCTCATACATGGGATTATACCGCAGTCCAGTGAGCCATTGCAGCATCTGATAGATATTGCACGGTGCTTTTGGCGATGGAATGTGGCGAAGGTGAGATGTCTTAAAATAGTCGAGCAGGTGCTCGTGGAAGAAGTCAAGTATGTCGAGGAGAGTGATCTGTGATGCAGCGTGGCTGCTTCGTGCAGCGGCGTTGTTTTTCGTTTTCTTCCACTCTTTGATGGCGTCATAGTTAAAATTCAGATGTTTATTTAGCAGATTGTCCGAAATTTCCTTTGCCGTAAACTTCGTTTTATTTCTCAACTCCCCCTCGTGGGAATCTGCCTCCTTGGATACCCGGTAACCGTTCTTTTGGAAAAAAGCTCCGAGCGGATTATCTACGCTTTTACGGTTTTCCAGCGCTTTCAAACTAATCTGCTTGGTTTGATGTTTACCGCATCCCTTCTTCAACCCATCCAACTCATGTGTAAGCACCTCTAGCAGCGTCAAAAAGACTTTCGCGCACTTCTCGCCGTACTTTGTCAATTCCTTAATCCGATCGACATTATTGCTGTAAACGACATCTTTGCCGGTGTCATGTATCAGCTCACTTTCAAACGTTTCTTTATCGTACGCGGAAATGTAAACTTTTCTCAACTCACCGACGAAGTGCGTAAGCCCTTCCGTTAGGCTGTCGATGACCGGACTGCTCGGCTTGGCAAAGCCGTCAGGTTTGAGGTTGGCAATTGCAGCGTCAACGTTGTCAAGCAGCTCGGGCAGGGTGTGGTCATATCTGTGCGTCTTATTGATGTGGGTAAGCGCTTCATTAAATGCGTCGTAAATTGCAATTAGCTGTCCGTGATAGTCA
Source organism: Babesia bigemina (assembly GCF_000981445.1). Taxonomy (NCBI): domain Eukaryota; phylum Apicomplexa; class Aconoidasida; order Piroplasmida; family Babesiidae; genus Babesia; species Babesia bigemina. The sequence continues at coordinate 40,287 of NW_012237203.1, forward strand.
TAGACATCCTTGACAGCGGGATGCTTTTTGTCGTTTTCCTCTTCGTTAAGTCTGACGATCTCTTTGTTGACATAGGATGCGAGGGGTGACCAGAAGTGTTTGAATGCTTTCGACAGATTTTGGAATGCTGTTCTCTTATCCGCCGAATCAACGGGGTCGGCTGCACGACTGCTAAGCTTCTCAATATTTTGGCCGATGTTTTTACCTTCCGTAACTTCACCCTCGACAGCTTTCATGAAGCCCTTGAAGCCAATCGTCAAGTCGATGTCGATGAGTTTTGGCAATGGTGACAGTTCCTCTTGCGCTTTATCCGCGCACGCCTGGAGCAGGAGCTTTATGGAGTCGACGTACTGCCAGCGGACGTGGGAGGTGAGGGACTTTTCTGCGTTTTGAATGTCTTTTTCAACCTCCTTTTTCAGTTCATCGGCGAAGTGCTTTTCAGCATCCGAGGTGAATTTGAGTAACTTCTTGGTCAACTCGATTGGTTTGTCGACAAGCGTCTTTTGGAGTTCAGTGAGGTCATGCTTGATCTTCTTGATGCTATGCTCAGTGCCAGTTGCCTTTTCTTCGTGCTTCTTAAAGTATGTATCTCGCAGCTTGAGTAATTCCGTTTTGGCACTAGCAGGATCCAGTTCAGCGGCATATTGAATTGCACTGCACAGGTTGTTGAGGTCATTGGTAACGTCGGCATATTTCATGGCAACTTGACCGCTAAAGGTGTCGATATTAGACAAAGCATTCTGCACTTGCTCCCTAATCTCACCGATCGCCGCGGGGAGGGAGCCTTCATCGGAGGTGCCGGTTAGTTCAGTGCCGTTTTTAATGGGACCCGATTCTTGTATGACAAATTTATTGTATGTGTTAAACGTCGTTTCCGTTTCGAGCGTGACTGTTTGACTCGTTCCGTTCGGCAACTTTCTTCCAATCTCATTCGTCACCTCGTCGATCGCGGTGTCTACGGCGGCGGCGTAGTTCGTCTCATCAGCGGAATTGCCTACGTTAAGTGCCTTATCAATTTTCCCTACAAGATCATTTGCGTTGTTATGTATGTTGTCTAAGCTTATAAATTTACAGTCATTAAGCAATTTTTCGACTTGTTCTGCGGTTTGTTTAGCAGTTGTGTAAAGCGCTATGATCGTATATTCAATGGCAATCAGAAGTGAAGCGCTTTGTTCTGATGTCTTCTGACTTTTTAGCAGAATAGCTCTCTCAATATCACCGAGTATAGATTCGGCGGACTCATAAATGTCCGTTTCGTCGAATTTGGCATCAAGCAGTTTGACAAAATCATGGCAGGCTTGTTTGACAGCGTTAAGTGTGTTCTTTATGACTCCTTCTTCTGTTTTATGCTCCATTAGTTGTCGAACTCTTTCACCTGCTTGAGGAATTGCACTCGTCGTAAATTCTTTCTTAATCATATCCCTTATTATTTTGTTGAGCGATGTATTGACGCCTGCTTTTCCACCAGTCTTGTAATCCGGGTTTAACTTATCATAATTAGCTGTATTATAGTCCCGTGTATAATCCTGCGCCGTCTTATCTTTCCTCAAAATATCATCTAACCAGGCATCCACAATCGTCTCGAAGCTCTTATACTTATTTCCATGATCTAGGACGGCATTCAAAATAGCGGCAAGACCTTCTGGTCGAGGTGCTCCTTTTCCTCTAATGCTTGCAACTTGCCCTTTCAAATGTTTGATGACCTCCTGAAGCTGTTTCTTATTTTCCTTGCTTTTCAGACCTCTACCGTATGCATCAAATTTATCATACAACTTCCCAATCGCCTCCTTAATCCCCGTCACCTGCCCCTCCACCGCTTGCTTCACCTTATACAAATCCTCTTTAAGCTTTCCGTCCATGTCTTTCACCTTCCCAAGCGCTGTTTTAACTGTCTCCGCTACTTTTTTCTTAGCTTCCTCTCCAGCGTCATATAACATATCAACCTGCTTCTTAAGCCCATCAGCAGCCTCATAAATTGAAGAAACTTTATTGAACGTAGAGCCCTGATTCACATACTCCAATATGTTCTCAACCTGCTTTAGCGCCGCCTCAACGGCGACTTCCGCCTGCTTAATCCATCCTTCGAATGCATCAAGGTGATGCAGCAGATTGCTATTTATTGTGTTAAGTTCATCTGAAATTTTCGTAACTCGCTCATTAATGTTTTTAATCAACTCCTTCATTTGCGCATCAATTCTACAGTCCACGTTCACTTTCAAACTGCTCAACGTCTTCTTAATTTTATCTTCCGTTGCCTCTAAATCCTTACTCTCTTTACTCGACAACTCTTTAAGACGCTTACTCTCATGCTGCATATTCTTACGCACGTTCTCAATTGTATCACGCAATTTGGGATTTAAGTCTTTTATCGCATTTTTTGTGGCGTCTGTTTTTGTTTTAATGTCAACAGCAGTAATAAAGTCTTTTGCATATTTTCGACAATCCTCCACCAAGGATTTTGCCTTCTCGACACTCTCTTGGGTGGAAGCCGTAGGCCTTTTTGGATCAATGCTATTTGGCAATTTAGTTTGTAACTCTTCTTTTTTATAGTTTTTCATGCCTCTTTGAAGATTTTTAATTGCCGTCTTAACAAGGTCATTCGACTTTTTTACATTACCATTATACCTCCCCACCCCTTCGACCACCTTTCCAATCGCAACATTAAAACCTTTTTTACCGGCGTGTTTATTTTGCTCAAGAAGCGTAATTGCTTCATTTAAAGTGTTTTTATGCTGCCCTAAATGGCTGTAGATGTTACTGAGAACACCACTCAAAAATCCCATCACCCCGTCACACAGCCTGTCCAGGTCGGAGTACACAATGCCCTGGCCATCGTAGCCTTTGGAAGATGGATTGAAGCCGAGGAAAGTCTCGAGGCCAGAGCAGAGGTTTTCTAAAAGATTTTTGCAATTGTTTTTTTCAGTAAATCCAGTAAGACTCTCTTTAAGCTTTTCAAGCTGAGACAACTTGGACTCAATGTCCTTTATGGCAGGAGATGGAGGATGTTTTTTGTGAGCATTTATACACTCTTCTAGACATGTTTTATTAAACTTTATATTGTGATTTTCAGCGATTTCATTTTCTTTTTTCCCAGATTCTTTAAGCTTCTTAGTAGTGTCACTAATTTGCTTCTCGTAGTACTGACAGTAAGTCTCTTTATCAGAGTATTTGAAGGGGCAAGAAAGTTTCTTTTTTTCGGCTTGGAGGGACTTAGTAGCGCTACTTATAGCCTCCTCAATCAACTTTTTTAAAGCTTTAGCCAACTTGGTAAGACCCTCACCATCACCATTCCCATACCTAACCTGGATCAACCAGTCGATGGACTCAGTCAGAAGGGAAGTGAAGGGTGACAAGGCACAAGTTATTGCTATGGTTTATAGAGGTCATAGCGGTATTATGGCGAGGTGATTCAAGGGATGTAGAGTGGGTTAAGGGGTGATGTAGAGTGGGTTAAGGAGCGATGTAGAGTGTATAAAGGGGCGATGTAGAGTGTATAAAGGGGCGATGTAGAGTGGATAAAGGGGCGATGTAGAGTGGGTAGAGGGGCGATGTGGAGTGGATAAAGGAGCGATGTAGAGTGGATAAAGGGGCGATGTGGAGTGGATAGAGGAGCGATGTAGAGTGGGTAAAGGGGCGATGTAGAGTGGGTTAGGGAGCGATGTAGAGTGGGTAAAGGAGCGATGTAGAGTGGGTAAAGGGGCGATGTAGAGTGGGTTAAGGGGCGATGTGGAGTGGGTTAAGGGGCGATGTGGAGTGGATAAGGAGCGATGTGGAGTGGATAAAGGGGCGATGTGAAGTGGGTTAGGGAGCGATGTGGAGTGGATAAAGGGGCGATGTAAGGTGGATAAAGGGGCGATGTAGAGTGGGTTAAGGGGCGATGTAGAGTGGATAAAGGGGCGATGTAGAGTGGGTAGAGGGGCGATGTGGAGTGGATAAAGGAGCGATGTAGAGTGGATTAGGGAGCGATGTAGAGTGGGTTAAAGGGCGATGTAGAGTGGGTAAAGGGGCGATGTAGAGTGGATAAAGGGGCGATGTGGAGTGGATAGAGGAGCGATGTAGAGTGGGTAAAGGGGCGATGTAGAGTGGGTTAGGGAGCGATGTAGAGTGGGTTAAGGAGCGATGTAGAGTGGGTTAAGGGGCGATGTAGAGTGGATAAAGGGGCGATGTAGAGTGGGTTAAGGAGCGATGTAGAGTGGGTTAAGGAGCGATGTAGAGTGGGTAAAGGGGCGATGAGGAGTGGATAAAGGGGCGATGTAGAGTGGGTTAGGGAGCGACGTAGAGTGGGTTAGGGAGCGACGTAGAGTGGGTAAAGGAGCGATGTAGAGTGGGTAAAGGGGCGATGTAGAGTGGATAGAGGAGCGATGAAGAGTGGGTTAAGGGGCGATGTAGAGTGGGTTAGGGAGCGATGTAGAGTGGGTTAGGGAGCGATGTAGAGTGGATAGAGGAGCGATGTAGAGTGGATTAAGGGGCGATGTGGAGTGGGTTAAGGGGCGATGTAGAGTGGATAAGGGAGCGATGTGGAGTGGGTTAGGGAGCGATGTGGAGTGGGTTAAGGGGCGATGTGGAGTGGGTAAAGGAGCGATGTAGAGTGGGTAAAGGGGCGATGTAGAGTGGGTTAGGGAGCGATGTAGAGTGAGTTAAGGGGCGATGTGGAGTGGGTAAAGGGGCGATGTGGAGTGGGTAAAGGGGCGATGTGGAGTGGGTTAGGGAGCGATGTAGAGTGGGTTAGGGAGCGGTGTCGAGTGGGTTAGGGAGCGATGTGGAGTGGGTTAAGGGGCGATGTGGAGTGGATAAAGGGGCGATGTAGAGTGGGTTAAGGGGCGATGTAGAGTGGGTTAAGGGGCGATGTGGAGTGGGCTAGGGAGCGATGTAGAGTGGATAAAGGGGCGATGTAGAGTGGGTTAGGGAGCGATGTGGAGTGGGTTAAGGAGCGATGTAAGGTGGTAAAGGGGCGATGTAGAGTGGGTTAAGGGAGCGATGTAGAGTGGGTTAGGGAGCGATGTAGAGTGGATAAAGGAGCGATGTAGAGTGGATAAAGGAGCGATGTAGAGTGGGTTAAGGGGCGATGTGGAGTGGATAAAGGGGCGATGTAGAGTGGGTTAAGGGGCGATGTAGAGTGGGTTAAGGGGCGATGTGGAGTGGGCTAGGGAGCGATGTAGAGTGGATAAAGGGGCGATGTAGAGTGGGTTAGGGAGCGATGTGGAGTGGGTTAAGGAGCGATGTAAGGTGGTAAAGGGGCGATGTAGAGTGGGTTAAGGGAGCGATGTAGAGTGGGTTAGGGAGCGATGTAGAGTGGATA
>NW_012237204.1:0-18475 GCF_000981445.1 Babesia bigemina
TCCTTTGCCACTATTCCCTTCCCCCGTCATAAGTGGGGATAACCCGAATTTTGGGGGGCTGGGTAAACTGTCGCGCCTTTGAAGTCCTCAATAAGGTCTTCATAATTTGGCTTCCGAAATTTTCCGTATCCACTAGGTTGTCTTGATTGGGTTTCTTATCTCCACGATGGTTATGGGTTCCTCCGCCGATCCGCCAGGATGATGTCTGGCCTGTTGTATTCCTTAGTCTTCTGAGTCTTGACCGTCTTGTCGTACGCGATCCATCCGTATTTTCCATGTACTTCACTCTCGATCTGTGGGCGTCTATCTTCTCCTTGGGTAGTCCTATTTGCCTCCCGAGTACTGAGTGGACCCGTTTTGCTACCTCGTTGTGCCTCTTCGTATATTCTAGGTGTAGTAGTTTCTGGCACTTCGTCGCGAGGTGATCCACGTTCTTGCCGTTGTTGCATCTTGTGCATTTCTTGGACGAAGACATCCATTGCAGATTCCTATCCTGGACTTCCGCTACGTTCGCTTCTTCTTCCGGAGTGAGTATTCCACACGTCAGGTACAAGGACGACGCCTCAATGTCCAGCTTGGGGTCCTCACGCTTGGCATACAGAACCTTATGAGTTGATTTTACGTGCATTCTGTTGTACAGCCATTTGTTTTGGGCCACCCTGAGGTCCCTGAGGCTCTTGTCCGTAGTGTCCTCCATTCCGAATTCCATTCCATATCTTCCTTCCAGGTGCATCTTGATGTGAGATATGTGCGCGTATGTGTCGCGAAAATGCTGCATGATCGCAGCTCTCCTGGTTGACGTCACCTCGTCTGCTGAAAGCGTCAACCACAGTCGTAGCAGCATGGCTTCCGCTCTAAATACCATGCTGTGGAGCCCTCTCCCCATCTCTTTCCGGGGGAGGTAGAGCCTCTGTGTGTTCGCCCACTTCTTGTGTCCGTGCTTCGCGTTAATTATTCTCCGTACTGCCAGGTCGATCTTGTCGAAATGCGTGATGTCCATGGGGATCACGCCGATGTAGTAGTTGATGACGCTGAGGGCGTACTGGTTGATGGCCATCGAGAGGTTTTTCCCCGACAGCTTTGACGCAGCCAGTAGCTCCGTTCTCCTGCATATCTCCTGTAGTATTATGTCGAACATTCCGTCGCTTGTCAGTGAGTTTGAAGTCTCTGTGACTCCCAAGTACTTGTACGTTTCCGGGCCTTCCATCTGCTTGGCGATGCTGGCGCACGCCTCCGTGTTGGTTGCCGACTTGTCGCGGTTGATCCTGAGTCCTATGTCGTTGAAGAACTTCTCCACTTCTCGGCCCATTCCTCTCATCGTACTTTCCTCGTGGGCGAAGAACTTGAGGTCGTCAATATAGAGAAAGTGGTTTGTGGCGAATATCCTGCCGCCGGTCACGCTTAACTCCACCTTGGGGAAGATGCGAGTCAGGTGCCTGCTCAGCGGGTCCAAGCACAGCACGAAGAGAAGGGGCGATAGGCTGTCGCCTTGGAGAATGCCCCTCTCCACTTTCTTGTGCATGATTGTGTTCTTGTTCCACCGTATCTCTATATTCCACCTCTTGATCGTCTGCTTGATGAAGTTTGATAACCACCCTGGTAGGTTAAGGTTGTCGATAACCCTTGCCAGGTACGCGTGGTCGATTGAGTCGTACGCCTTCATGACGTCGACCCACGTTGCAAGTAACTTCCCCTTGTGCTTCTCGTTGAGCGCGATGTTCGCTAACGCGTGCTCCTTTGCACCCTGTACGTTGCTCCTCGTGCCCATCTGGTTCTCGGACCGTAGTCCCCTGCCATCGACTTCTCGCTTAAGCGTCTCCGTTGCACAGCGGGTAGTTAGCTTGTATAGGTTGGACATGCATGTGATAGGCCTGTACTGTGCGGCGGACTTTGGTTTCTTGTTCTTCGGTAGTAGGTACGTGATCCCACAGTAGAACCAGTCGTCCTGCACTTTGCCTTGCTGGCATGCCTCCTCTACTAGCCTGTAAATGACTCTGTGAAGGGACGTGAGCCATTTAATGTAGTAGTTGTAGATCCCATCCGCACCGGGCGACTTCCAGTCTCGCAATTTCTTGACGATCGTGACGAATTCCTCGTATGTGGGAAAGCCTGCCTTGTTCTCTGCCGGTGGTCTTTCGACCAGATATCCTTCACCGTTGTGCGGTGCGTTTGGCTTCACCCACATTTGCGCCCAGTACTCTATCATCATCCCCTCGTTTATCGCCGACTCGTCCGCGTCCTGCTTGTTCTCCAGTGTCCTGTAGAAGTGTCCCGTGTAGAGCTCGAACATGCGGTTGTCGTTGTACAACTCCTTCTTGAACTTGGCGTTCTTGAGTTTGTCCTGCTCCTTTTGGAGCTCCTCTTGAGTCCTGCTGATCACGTATGACAGTTCCTGCGGCTTGTCCGCGATCATGTTGTACTTGTCCATTTGGCGATAAACGCGTTTCCTATCCTCCTTCTCCAGGGGGACCTTCTGCTTGTATTTCAGAAGTAATGCTCCTATCTCCTCCAGCTCCTTGATCCTCCTCTCAGCTGCCTCCTTCTTTCCCGAGGACGACGATGGTTTTGCGCTGTACTTGTCGTAGCAGTCCTGTGCCGTCTGATACAAGACGGCTAGCATCCCCATGTCAGTGACTGGGTTGTGCTTCACGTAGTTGTGGACCACTAGATCCAGCGACCTTATCGCCGTGAAGTCGAGGGAGTCCATGGTGTGTCTTTTGTTCTTTACTGTCCTAATCACTCCAGGCTCCCTCAACCTCTGTGCCATGATCCGGTCGAAATCCTCCTGCAGGGCGTTGTATGAGTCGACGTCGTGCAGCGATGCTATTTCTCCAACGTCCGTCGGTTGGCTCCGCGCTGCTTTGGCGACTACCTGTCTTGCCATCTGCTCCACCTCCTTGTGGGTCTTGTGGAATTCGAAATGCTCGTTGGCATATTCCGCGAGGACTTTCCATCCTCCTCGTGGCATCCTCTGATACTTCGTCACTACTGCCTTGTAGACGTCCGGTACCCAATGACACCATGGTCCATCGATCTGACGCATGACACAGTGCAGGAACTGTAACTTGGCATTCAGCCTAGCGTAGTTCGGCGGCATTTGTGGCGTGTTCCCGGCCCGTTCAGCCTGCGGGGCGTGCCCTTCGGGTGCCCTCGGCAACGCAGCCGTCTCAGTGAGCGCCACCTCACTGGCGGTGCCCGGTGCTATACTGTTGTTTGATTCTCTCACAGGCCCGACTTGCTCAGGTTCCTCTTCGTCCACGTCCATAAAGTCATCCGACGATATGGAATACACGGTCGGAGAGCGGCAGCCACCGTTTCCGACAACCTCCCCTGCCGGTGGCTGCAGGGTAGACAGTGTCTGCACACACACGGGTGCGCGTTCCGAGGAACTCGGCCCGGCGTTGCAAACCACGACAGGCGGCGTTTGAGCCGTGTTTCCTGTCTTTTTGGCCTTCCGGTTGTTACCCTTTTGGCCCTGGGGACCGCCGTTCCGCGCTTTGTTTCCAGCGCCCTTCACAGCCGGAGTGGTTCCGGGCTGGTGTCGTTTCCGGCTTGCCTGCGGGATTGGCCGGCTTTCGCCGCCACGGCCGGCCCCCTTCGAATTTGTGGGTTTACCTTTAGGGCCCTGAACACCGCTTTGTACCGGTTTTCTGGATTCATGCCGCCTTTCGGGTTGCCGACACTCTCGGCGCCCCACGGTGGCAAGCGGAGCATCGATGTCCATCCCATCGGGGACGTCCACGTCAATAACCATGAGGTCTCCGTCCTCATCGATTTGACTGCTCAGCTGCACTTCTTGTGAGCTCTCCATTGGTACCTTGTTCGTCTATCCAGCGCGCCTGTGTGGCCGCCTTTCGCCTCGCGATGTTGCCGCTTTAATTCCGCACTTTTGGCCTTCAATACACCCCCCAGTGACATCGGAAAAATTTCCTTTCTGTGATAAACCCGAGAAAACACGTTTCTCAAAGTTTCCCCCAAAATCACAGAAGATTCCAACTCCCTTACTGACGATGCTACTAAGAAAGCTTTGGAGGACATTGACTCCAAGCTCATTAGCCTTGGTCACCTTGCTGGTCAACTTGGAGGATTTGTTGGTGAGAGTGAGAGTGTTAAGAAAGCCGTTATATATGCTATTATCGCTGTTTTTAACAATAATCCGCACCTTAAAAATGACTTAAAACATCTTTACTCTTCTCATGTTACTAACCTTTCTGAGTCTGTCAAGTCTGCTGGCAAGGCTGGTGACACCGGTGAAATTGAGAAGCTTCATGTTGAAGTGTCTAAAAAAATTACTGAAATTGACGCGGAAATTAAAGATCTTGAAAAGCCTAATAACCTCTATAATAATCTTCCTTCTTCCCCCTCTCTCTCTGCTGAGTCAGACAAATTGCAGTCCAAGTTGGAGGCTTTGAGGAAAGTGGAGAAGCTTTGTGGATTTTTGACTAATTCTAATAATCATCCAAATGATCCTAAAAATCTCTTAGATAATTTATGTGATGGTCTCGAAACCTTCCTCGGCTTCAATCCATCTTCCAAAGGCTACACTGGCCAGGGGATTGTGTACTCTGACCTGGACAGGCTGTGTGATGCAGTGATGGGATTTTTGAGTGGAGTGCTTGGTGCGGTGAAAGATGATGAAGCAGTTAAAACGTACGATAAATACATGGATAGAAAGCTTAGTGAAGTACTAAAAGAGGTAAATAAAAATATTGGCTCCGGGCGTGAAGGGCTTGTGGCGTCTGTCGACGCGGTGAAGGGGTGGTTGGAGGGGTATGATAACCAAATCAAATGGTTGACATATAATGTTATGAATGATATGAACGAGTTAATTAACGATTTAGGAACTACATACTACGTTTCTATAAAAGCCGATCAAAATCTCGAAACTCAGTTGCACATCTGGAGGTCTGTTCTCCAGAAAATAAACGACCGATTTACGCAGATGGAACACAATGTTGAAAAGTTAGATCCGGCGTTACACGAACAGTTGAAAAAGGAAATGATTATTTTCAAGAGGTCATTAGAGCTGTTACAGGAGTCGGCGAAAAATACGTCGTGTGAGGAGCAGATTAAGAAGGTGGATGAAACATTGTCGGAGCAGAAAAATTATATACAAAAACAGATCGAAGATGGGAGTTTAAAACTTAGACAAACTTTGGATGCCGACTTGTGGAAACTTCGCAATTTTGTCAAGTCTTTGGAAGAAACAAAAAACCAGAATATTAAGGATATACAGAATCGTTTGGATGATGCTAAAACCTTTCTGTCAAATAATTTCGATAGAGATTACAGAAATGTAATTACTGGGCTTTTTTGTGACATACAACGACTTGTTGAGAATGTTCGAGGGTCTTTAATCGTAAAGAAAGCAGAACTGGCGGCGTTGGTAGAAGAGGCTCAGACACACTTTAAAGAAATTCAACGAGGGGTTGGTAAAGAAACTGGAGTACCAGGTAGTATATATGAACAATGGGGATTGCTTAAAGGAAGAATTTCGAGGATTGTTGGAGACCTTCATGATAAGAAGGGAACTGCAACACCGAATTATTTAGGCAGGATATTGAATAACGTAACGAAGTATGTCAGTAATTTCAGAGAGGAATTAGGAGATGACGGGAACGGTTTTAACACTGTAGTAGAGCAGTGGATTGGAGAGATTTTGGGGCTTGACCCGGTGAGAGGGTGGGTTGAGGATTATGTTAATGCCAACAAGAGTGCTTTGCAACTACAATATACGACGGATACTCCGATCGGAAGTGGAATCTATGATACGTTAAACAAGAAGATTGCAACTAAGGTGAGGGAACTACTTCCTACAGGTGTTATTAGCAATGCCGTCGCGATGGCTAGCGGCTTTAACTCGAACGGAACCATAAATGATCATGTTAGAACCGTGCAGTTTGTTTGCATTGCATTTGCGAAACAGCTTGGCGACAAGATCAAGGGAACTGGTCTTGTGACACTTTCCTCCACTATAGTAGATGCGGTTAACTTGGCAGTAAAGCGTGCGGATCAGAATGTAAGCGGTACTCACATTACCCGCGCAATTCAATTTGTTCTTTACGAACTCGTTGGTTCAGCTCACGGAGCAATTGCCGAACTTCAGCGATTCACATCAACGTCCGACATGGAAGACCTACTGAAGCAGGCTGTGAAAAACGTCGACATTATTGGCAGAGAATTCGACGACGCAGATACAGGAGAATACGGTAAAACAATCACGACATTGCTGAAAACTGCAGAGGCACAAATTGGCAAGCTGGGAAAAATATTAGGAAGCGCAGGAGTCACACTTAAAGACCGCGTCGATAATATTCAGTGTGAGATCATTGAAAATCTTCATGGCATTTGCAAGAATGATGACGAAGGTGAAATCAATAAAAAGGGTAAAACGGCGTTCGATAATATCGAGGCATTGAAAAGCAAGCTGGGTGTCGACATATATCTCATCGGGGCGGAGGTTCAGAACACTGGTGTATATCTACAGTATGCAATCGACGCCGTCAGCGACTCATTGGGTGCAGCTTATAAGACAGCCATGACATCCGTTTCAGAACACAGGAATGCGCTCATCGACGCAACTACCAACGCATTCGACGAACTAACCTCTCAGGTTCAAGCCATGTCAACCAGGCAGAAGCTTGCGAACCTAGAAGCGCTCAGAACGCTGGTGAGTGGGCAACACGAAATCATACACGATGTCATTAAATATAATAGAAACAACGGCGTTAAGGGTCTATTAAAGTGGCTGTTTAAAGGCAAAGGAAATGAACTCGGTAAACTTAACGTTGATATAAGTCCAACTATCACACCGCAAGAACATTCAAACAAGTTCAAAAAATTATCATCGAAATTCCAACAATATGCTGACGTAATTTTGTCGTACACCGAGGAACAAGTAAAGACGCCTGTGCCAAACAAGTTCCCAGAACACAATACCCAATCTGGTCAGGTTCGCAAAATTAGAACCGAATTTGACATATTACTCGATCACCTAAAAATCAACGAAAATAAAAAATACAATCTTGATGATGAATTTGAAAAGAAATTAGCTGTACTGAAGAACAATGTAAATTCCCGAACTCCCGCTACCTCCGCCCTCGACCCCCAAGCGCTGCCGGACGCAGGACGGCCCGTGCTCAAGGCGCTGCGGGATGGGATGATGGGATTCGTGGAGGAGTTGGGGAAGGGGTATGTGAGTAGGTATGATGGAGGTGAAAGTATTAAAGAGTGGGTTAAAAGAGAAGGTGAAAAAGACGTTTTGACGCCTGAAGGAAAAAATGGCGCCAAGGTGTTTTTGACGCTGCTGGAGATGGTGAATGAGGACCTCGGGCATTTGAAAAATGAATGTGAAAGAGATTGGGGAAAATTTAAAATATACGAACAGGATAACGAAAGCACAAATCCACTCGGTTCGTTCCTTAAACGATGTGGGTTCAAAGTCGCTGAACGTGACACTTCCAAAGATGGCGAGTTGAGGTTACCATTAAGTGGATTCAGCGGTGACCATATTACCAAATTGGAGCTTTTCACGTCCATTCCTCACACTAATGCCAGCAAGTTCCTTGTAAATCTCGACAGCCTTATCACTCACCTCAACCAGTATAACCAAGTCGGCCACCTTAGGCATGTCAAGTCGCCTAGGAACCCGTGCAGTATTTTCGAAATGCTCGTATGGTCATATGGGCTGCAGCACAACGGTGTCTATGATGAATTGGTGAAATATTGTCATAAGTACGATACATCATATGATAAGAAACCAGATGCAGAATTCAAGAAGCGGTTGACAGACACTGTGGATTACAGCCTACGTGCTCTGAGCGATTATTCACGTAATATACTCACAACCATACTCGGTACTGGTGACGAATACACAACGTACGCCGTTGACTACTCCGATAATTCCCTCAATCTGAAATATCCTGCATCAGGTGAGGACTGCCTACATACGCTGCTGGACATCCTCCGTAGACTCCTGCCCACATTGCGATTTCTGAATAACCAATGCAAGCTCAAAACCAAAGACAACGGTTGGTACGAATGCGAATATGGTATGTACACCGCTCCAGCCAAATGGCCGTGTACCGCCCACTCAAGCGACAAGGCAACGAGTCAACCAAACACGCAACCAAAGTGCCAACCAACGTGCAAAGTAAACAGCCAAGCAAATTGCCAACCAACTTCCCCTCTTCAGTCTTACTTAAATGACTGTCTACCTGGTCACCTACCTCATCGATTGATTGATGTCGGCTGTAAGTCGGAATGTAAAACGTGCTCTCCAAGTACCAGCGGCATGCCGTGTGTGACTCCCCTTGGCTTCAAGGCGTTTTCATGTAGCACGCGCCGTGGTGAAGACATATGTGCTGTGTTAAGCAAATTCTTTAACGTTGCGAAGCTTTCGCCTTTATTCTGCCTGGCGCCCAAACCACCATCTACGCTGCCAGAGCACATGGAATTTGCATTAGCGTTAGTCAAGGATTGGGATTCCGATGCAACGCACCCTCTTAAAAATAGTATTCATTCCACAATACGAGGCGCATCTATTGAACTATGTGGAAAGCCGGAAGTGCTGACCACTGCGCTAACAAATGCGTACGGTTCATATTATGGCAGCCATGACACCTGTGATGATCAGCACATTTCTAGTCTCACAAGGTGGGATGCGTGTCCTGCACAGAATAAACGTTGTGCTCCATACCTTCAATCCTTATGCTACGATTACTATAGCTATCTTGTCAAGAAGCACTGCAATCTATACTTGTCATGGGCTGTATACCTACCATGGGATTTCTGGACTCAACTGAACAATATGTGCAACGCGTTCAGCAATATCTCATGTCAAGATTGGGGATGCAGAGAGTGTCTGCGTGCCGACAAATGTAAGCGTGGAGAGCATGGGCTCAGCGTGAAAAAGGATGACGAATCCGAAGAGCCAAATTGTCGATGCCCTTCGATTATCAGCTGCAAAAGCGTTTCACCTATGTTGTACTCTTATGGATTAACCTTTGGTCACCCTACCAAAATTCTTACCAACAAAAAATGTAACGACTTTTACAATCAGTTGCACAGTGTCTTAAATTCAAAATATTTTATTGACCTACTGACAAAATGTGATGAATACCTGCGCGATATTAGATGGCCATTTATGCTCACCGTCCTGACCCTCTGGCTCCTCTCTTTCCTCTACCTCATCCACATCATGGTCATCCGCCTAGATCTCCTCCATATCAAATCGCATTTGCATAGTCCATCATCGCATCGTATCGCTGCTCAATCCTTACTTGCTGCTGCACGTGTTAACAAGCTTAACAGAGTGTTTTACCTGCAACCATAATCGTACTCACGTGTTTACTGTCTACACTCACCTAGCATCACCTACTCACCTAACTTATGAATTGTTGTTTAATCTGTTGTATCACTCATTAATCGTTGTATGTGGTTGTGTAATAGTTAACTAAAGTGTTGACCAATGCCATGACCAAGGTGCTGACCAATGCCATGACCAACGTGCTGACCAAAGTGGTGACCAAGGTGCTGACCAAGGTGCTGACCAAGCACCTGACCAAGTTGATGGACACGGCAGCGATGATATGGTTACGGCAGCGATGACATGGTCACGGCAGCGATGACATGGTCACGGCAGCGAGGACATGGTTACGGCAGCGGTGACATGGTCACGGCAGCGATGACATTGCCACGGCAGCGATGTCATGGTTACGGCAGCGATGACATGGTCACGGCAGCGATGACATGGTTACGGCAGCGATGACATGGACACGGCAGCGATGACATGGACACGGCAGCGATGACATGGACACGGCAGCGATGACATGGTCACGGCAGCGATGACATGGTCACGGCAGCGATTTCATGGTGACGGCAGCGATGACATGGTCACGGCAGCGATGACAGTGGTGACTTAAGTGGTATTTATCATCCACCCTACATCGCCCCTTTATCCACTCTACATCGCCCCTTTATCCACTCCACATCGCTCCCTAACCCACTCTACATCGCTCCTTAACCCACTCCACATCGCTCCCTTATCCACTCTACATCGTCTCTTAAACCACTCTACATCGCTCCCTAACCCACTCTACATCGCTCCTTTACGCACTCTGCATCGCTCCTTAACCCACTCTACATCGCCCCTTTATCCACTCCACATCGCTCCCTAACCCACTCTACATCGCTCCCTAACCCACTCCACATCGCTCCCTAACCCACTCTACATCGCCCCTTTACCCACTCTACATCGCTCCTCTACCCACTCCTCATCGCTCCCTAATCCACTCTACATCGCCCCTTAACCCACTCTACATCGCTCCTCTACCCACTCTACATCGCCCCTTTACCCACTCCACATCGCTCCTCTACCCACTCTACATCGCCCCTTTATCCACTCTACATCGCCCCTTATCCACTCCACATCGCCCCTTAACCCACTCTACATCGCCCCTTAACCCACTCTACATCGCCCCTTAACCCACTCCACATCGCCCCTTTAACCACTCTACATCGCTCCTTTAACCACTCTACATCGCTCCTTATCCACCTGACATCGCTCCTTTATCCACTCCACATCGCTCCCTAACCCACTCTACATCGCTCCTTTATCCACTCTACATCGTTCCCTAACCCACTCTACATCGCCCCTTAACCACTCTACATCGCTCCTTATCCACTCTACATCGCCCCTTTACACACTCCACATCGCCCCTTAACCCACTCTTCATCGCTCCTTTATCCACTCCACATCGCTCCCTAACCCACTCTACATCGCTCCTTTATCCACTCTACATCGTTCCCTAACCCACTCTACATCGCCCCTTAACCACTCTACATCGCTCCTTATCCACTCTACATCGCCCCTTTACCCACTCCACATCGCCCCTTAACCCACTCTTCATCGCTCCTTAACCCACTCTACATCGCTCCCTAACCCACTCTACATCGCCCCTTTATCCACTCTACATCGCTCCTTTTTCCACTCTACATCGCCCCTTAACCCACTCTACATCGCCCCTTAACCCACTCTACATCGCTCCCTTACCCACTCTACATCGCTCCCTAACCCACTCTACACCGCCCCTTAACCCACTCTACATCGCCCCTTTACCCACCCTTCATCGCTCCCTAACCCACTCTACATCGCCCCTTAACCCACTCTACATCGCTCCTCTACCCACTCTACGTCGCCCCTTTGTCCACTCTACATCGCTCCTTTACTCACTCTACATCGCTCCCTAACCCACTCTACATCGCCCCTTTACCCACTCTACATCGCCCCTTAACCCACTCTACATCGCTCCCTAACCCACTCTACATCGCTCCTTCATCCACTCTACATCGCTCCCTAACCCACTCCACATCGCTCCTCTATCCACTCTACATCGCTTTTCTATCCACTCTACATCGCTCCCTAACCCACTCTACATCGCCCCTTTACCCACTCTACATCGCTCCTTTATCCACTCTACATCGCTCCCTAACCCACTCTACATCGCTCCCTAACCCACTCCACATCGCCCCTTAACCCACTCCACATCGCCCCTTTATCCACTCTACATCGCTCCCTAATCCACTCTACATCGCTCCTTTACCCACTCTACATCGCCCCTTAATCCACTCTACATCGCTCCCTAACCCACTCTACATCCCTCGAATTACCTCGCCATAATACCGCTATGACCTCTTTAGACCATTATAATAACTTGTGCCTTGTCACCCTTCACTTCCCCTCTTCCACCTCTTGCCACTGCCCTGACCATGTGTCGCCTAGGGAGCTTGACAAGAAATTTGACTAAATTTTGAACCTTAAAATTACCTCAAATAATAACCCTACTAACATCCTTAATAACCTCTGCACTGGCCTCGAAAAGTTTCTCGGCTTCAACTCTGAGTCCAAAGGCTACACTGGCCAGGGGATTGTGTACTCTGACTTGGATAGGCTGTGTGATGCGGTGATGGGATTTTTGAGTGGTGTGCTTGGTGCGGTGAAAAACGAAAATGAAGTGATAACTTATGATAATAATCTTCAAACAAAGCTTAAAGATGTACTAGACACCTTAAATACTAAAATTGGCTCCGGGCGTACTGGGCTTGCGGTGTCTGTCGGCGCGGTGAGGGAATGGTTGGAGGGGTATGAGGGTGAAGTAAAAAAGAGAACAGAAAATGTTAAAAAACGTTTAAATGCATTAAGAACAATAATTGCAAACACTACTAGTGAAATAGACAGTTTGAAAAATTCTAAGCTGGAAACCCAATTAAGCCACTGGAAGACAACAGTCGGAGAGATGGACAAATGGGTGGAAGAGACTGAGAGAGAACATATAAGCAAGTTGAATGGCGCGTTGCAGGTCGAAATAAAGCGGGAATTAAAACCGATAAAGACGGTTATCAATGTATTGCATGAGTCTGCGCAAAACGACCTGTTTCAGTGGCAGGCTGGGCAGGTTGATAGCGTGCTGGTGAAGCAGATGACAGAAATAGTTACAGGAATTAATGACCTACGTGAAGAAAAGCAAAAACATTTTATAAGTATATATGGGCGTTTAAAGAACGCCGAAGTTTTTCTGAAGAATGATCTGGATAGGGAATACAGGGATGTGATTACGAAGAAGTTTGAAAATCTGAAATTGCAGATGGCGCAAATCGATCCTGATAATGTATTATTTGGAGCTTACAATAAAAACTCACAAATCTATCAGGAAGTTAATGATATTACGACAAAGCTTAGAACAACTGGTGAAGAGCTAAAAAGTAATAATGATAATCTCAATGCGTGGAAAAGAGAAGCCGAAAAAGCCATTTCAAAAGCAAAACAAAAGGTAACAGATGTGGTGGACGTCCTCCATGGAAGAGAACAACTAAAGGAAAATAATGTGACAAAACGTATCGCTGTAGAAACCGCAGCAAAGGTGTTAAATGATGAAGCTAAGATACTGATGCGTGCCATAGAAGCGGCTAAAGGCAACTTGAGTACAACAGTCGCCGCGGCGCAGAGTGCTATTAGAGATGTGGACGGTTCGCTTAAAGACGGTTTACATAGACTGAAAACAGGTATAAATGCAGGTATAAGGAGTTATGTCCAAAAGCTGGCAGATGCTTTTACAGCGGGGATACCTAAGGCTGGATGGTCTGGGAGAGAAGGGTTCAACGCCTTTAAAGGTGTTATGAAGGGAAATACGTTAAACTCTGATAGCAAGTTTGGCGAGCAGTTGGAGGATATCGGTTTTTCGAATCCTGATCTTGCTCTTGCCATAGAAACCGCACTGAAATATTTTAATCAGCAAAAAGCGGCGTGGGATAAGAAATCCAAAGATCTCGCGAGTGCTCTCACACAGGACCTCAACGACAAAGTGGAAGCATTTTTGCCAAAAGATAAAGAACTAGTTGGTTCCTCGGAAAAGGTTGGTCTAGAGCAGCTGCTTCCATACAGTAGCAATCACGGTACGGGCTCGAAGAAAGATCTTGATGCAAAGGTCAGGGCCATTGAAGGCGTGGATAAAATACTTGACAATATCAATTATCCTGAAGGAAAGGGGAATAAGCTTAACATGAAGCATATATCAGAGGCACACAATGACATAAGGAAGAAGTTCAATGAATATACCGGTACTGTGGAAAAATTACTGCACGGTGATTTAAGTTTTTCCACGAAGGATCATCTTAATTTTCATCTGATGAAGTTGAGCGCCATGCTTACTGACAATGTCACCTTATACTCCGACGTTACGCATGGCCTAGAAACAATTCATAAGGAACTTCAGGACATCTATAACAACGAGCTATCTACAAAACCTGGAAATATACAAACCGTTATAAACTCTGTTCTCACAAAAATAAAGAAATTAGAGGACATTCCGGCAGACATCGAAAAGAAAAAGGAGGAAGCTGTAAACAAGATGGCTGAGTTAAAGGCAGAAGTTGAAACATATATTGTTTTCATCCGTCAAGCCGTTGAACAGGCTGAACGTGCGTTTTCGGATGCCGTAAATGCAGTGCTAATAGCAGTCAAATCATCTTTCAACTTCATAACAATTCAGTTCCGCAAGTTCTTCGCAGACGGCCGAAAAGCCGACCAGGTGGCGCTCAAAAAGTTGGTGGATGAACAGGTTCCCATTATTAAAAGCATCATTGATGATGACAAACGGAACGGTATTAAAGGCCTGCTTAAGTGGCTGTATGATGCGAAAGGAAGCAGGCTTAGTCAAATTGTAACAACCTTAGGTCCTCCCGCACAACCGAAGGATTATTCGGAGAAGTTCATGACGCTGTCCACCAAATTCGAGGACTACGCCGATGTCATATTAGCCTACGTCGAACATCAAGCCATGACCCCCGGAAAAACTGCCAGCCTGCCCACCGACCAGTCCGAGAGGGTCAGAGACATCAAGACCGTACTGGACAACTTGCTTGGCCACCTAACAATCAATGACACAAAAATTCATAATTTCGACCACATTTATGTGTCTTATTTGACTGCCCTTAATGACTCTCTTAATAAACTTTCTCCCACCTTCTCCTCCCCCTCCCCCCTCCTCGCCCCCCTCAAGGCCGGCCTCTCCAAATTCGCCGAGCAACTCGGCCACGCGTACGTGAACAGGTACTCGGGTCAAAAATACACTGCGTTAACTGAACAAAAACAGGTTCCTGATCCTAAACAACCTGGCACCGACCAAAAAATAACCGTTGATGTTTTAACCCCTGAGGGCCGGAACTGCGCCAAGGTCTGCCTGACGATAGTGGAGATGGTGACCAAAAATTTTGTAGAGTTGCAAGATGAATGTCAAGTCTACAAAAGTAAGCAAATTAACACGTATGATGATAATTTATTTGGCGAATGTTTTACGAAACGTGGTTTCACGGTGACGTCCGACAAGGGTAGGCAGCACGGCGAGTTACAAGACAAGAGTGACATGAACGGTATTAAAGTCGAAAAGTTGCGTAATAATGTTATAAGTAACGCCGCCAATAATGATCTGTTAAAGAGGTGGAAACAAGCCAAAAATGCGAAAAATAAAGTACGTCCCACTAAAGGAACTGTGGATATAACACTCTTCGATGTAATAGACTTTCTGCAGGGTTACCTCGTCACGTATTACAAGGTCCGTCACCTTCGCCATATCGAGAAGCCCGTGGCTCCGTCCAACGTCTATCAAATGCTACAATGGCTCCTCGGTTTGTGGTACCATCCGGTATGTTTCCCATTGAGGGTATCCACTATGGAGTTGTTCCCTAAGCCTAAAGGGATGGAGGGGAAAACGCACAGAGAAATAGGTTCCGCGAATTTGAAGCTTGAAGCGTATCCTCATACTTTGACACCTAATGGTTTTGCAACTAAGCTGCTGGAAAACGTTTGCTTATATTCAAATGACGTATTGATTGCTATCCTCGGCCACGGCCACGCAGGCGGCCGTTATGCTTGCGACTTTTATACTAACGAAGATAACTTGGATTATCCCAGCAGCGCCGCTTTATGTTTCGATATGCTCGTCGATGTATCGTTCAGAGTATACGAACAGCTCTACTTCCTATTCGTTCAGTGCTCACGTACGTACGAATCTAACAGCTGGCAGGAGTGTTGGTATGGCCAAGGTATTGCCGGCTCATCATGGACGTGTAATGAAAAGCAATGTGGCAACCAAAACTGCCCTCAATTGGCTGACCAAAAGGCCAACCAAAACGCTGGCCAAAGAGCCAACCAAAGTGCTGCCCTAACGTGTGACTTGCACTCTAAATGCGGCCTAAAATCGCCATTGCAATCATTCCTTGAAGATGGTCTGCAAGGTTTTCTTCCTCACCAATTCGAGAAGCCAGGGTGCAAGTTGACATGTACTGTGTCTAAACACGGCGGTATCCCGTGCAAAACGCCCATGGGTTTCTCGTATATAGGGAGTATTTCATCGCATACTAAACAAGGTGAGCACATTGCGAAAGCGCTTGATGCATTCTGCGGACAGGTGGTTAGTCCACTAAGCAAATTTTGTGCCTACTTGGTGTGCCTGTTGCAACGCCCTCCACAAAACCTGAGTGACATGTTCTCCTTCTATAACAATTTCCTCTATGGGTGGGAAAATGCTGGCAAAGATCATAGAAGTGATGCGTTCGATAGCGCTGTCACTAAGGCCTACTTTGGAGTTTCATATGAAGAATTGGACCCATCATTACTGTTTAGTAGTAGCCATTCCGCTGAACACAAAAGTCGTGACTTATTCAGTCTCCTATGCCACGGGGACAATAAAACAGTGACCACCTGCGGCCGATACTTGCAGCCTATCAGCGCTAATACATGGACTTTGTTTTCCAAACAAAATGGCGACAAGTATTTGTCGTGGATTGTCTACCTCTCAGAGTCCTTCTATAATTTGCTTGATCAATTATACAAGGAGTGTTGCAAAAATTGTACATCTGCTGGATCACGTTGCCACGGTAAAACCTGCGTCGCGGATTGCAAAGTCAGATCCCACTACGCATCTCTGGCATCTGCTGCCGAAAGCAAAACTCCTGCCCCCGCACCTACCGATCACCATCACAACCAGTTATGCAAACCCATATCCCACTGTCCGTTCACACGTCCCACCTTCTGCAAGTATGGTTTTGTATTGAAAAGCCTATCCAATATGAGCGGTGACAATGGCGAAGAGACGATGCGTACCTGCAAAGATCTATGTAACGCATTGCAGAAGGTTCTGAGCGATAAAATAGATGATGGCGCTCCACTCGCGAAACTGGTACACGAGACGATTCCAAACTTCCTCTTCAAAATTCGGGAACCATTCATCTGGCTCAACGTCGCCCTCTGGCTCCTCTCTGTCCTGTACCTCCTCCACATCATGGTCATCCGCCTCGACCTGCTACACATCAAATCGCATTTGCATAGTCCATCATCGCATCGTATCGCTGCTCAATCCTTACTTGCTGCTGCACGTGTTAACAAGCTTAACAGAGTGTTTTACCTGCAACCATAATCGTACTCACGTGTTTACTGTCTACACTCACCTAGCATCACCTACTCACCTAACTTATGAATTGTTGTTTAATCTGTTGTATCACTCATTAATCGTTGTATGTGGTTGTGTAATAGTTAACTAAAGTGTTGACCAATGCCATGACCAAGGTGCTGACCAATGCCATGACCAACGTGCTGACCAAAGTGGTGACCAAGGTGCTGACCAAGGTGCTGACCAAGCACCTGACCAAGTTGATGGACACGGCAGCGATGATATGGTTACGGCAGCGATGACATGGTTACGGCAGCGATGACTGGTCACGGCAGCGATGACATGGTTACGGCAGCGATGACATGGTTATGGCAGCGATGACATGGTCACGGCAGCGGTGACATGGTCACGGCAGCGATGACATTGCCACGGCAGCGATGACATGGTCACGGCAGCGATGACATGGTCACGGCAGCGAGGACATGGTTACGGCAGCGATGTCATGGTTACGGCAGCGATGACATGGTCACGGCAGCGATGACATGGTTACGGCAGCGATGACATGGACACGGCAGCGATGACATGGACACGGCAGCGATGACATGGACACGGCAGCGATGACATGGTCACGGCAGCGATGACATTGTTATGGTCACGGCAGCGAGGACATGGTCACTGCAGCGAGGACATGGTCACTGCAGCGATGACATGGTTACGGCAGCGATGACATGGTCACGGCAGCGATGACATGGCCTAAGTGGTGATTATTATCCACTCTACATCGCTCCTTTACCCACTCTACATCGCTCCTTTGTCCACTCTACATCGCTCCTTTACCCACTCCTCATCGCCCCTTAACCCACTCTACATCGCCCCTTAACCCGCTCTACATCGCTCCTTTATCCACTCTACATCGCTCCTTTATCCACTCTACATCGCCCCTTACCCACTCTACATCGCCCCTTAACGCACTCTACATCGCTCCCTAACCCACTCTACATCGCCCCTTAACCCACTCCACATCGCTCCTTATCCACTCCACATCGCCCCTTTATCCACTCCACATCGCCCCTTTACCCACTCCACATCGCCCCTTAACCCACTCCACATCGCTCCTTTATCCACTCCACATCGCCCCTTTACCCACTCCACATCGCTCCCTAACCCACTCTACATCGCTCCCTAACCCACTCCACATCGCTCCTTTCCCCACTCTACATCGCTCCCTAATCCACTCTACATCGCTCCCTTACCCACTCTACATCGCTCCTTTATCCACTCTACATCGCTCCTTTATCCACTCTACATCGCTCCTAACCCACTCTACATCGCTCCCTAACCCACTCTACATCGCCCCTTTGCCAACTCCACATCGCCCCTTTACCCACTCTACATCGCCCCTAATCCACTCTACATCGCCCCTTAATCCACTCTACATCGCTCCTTCATCCACTCTACATCGCCCCTTTACCCACTCTACATCGCCCCTTTATCCACTCTACATCGCCCCTTTATACACTCTACATCGC
>NW_012237205.1:0-3388 GCF_000981445.1 Babesia bigemina
GTGTCGGCTAGGTGCCCAAATGTGATATTAACGATGGCTACATCGCTGCATATAAATGCCATTTAACCAGGCCAACTCGGATTACGCCACCGTGCCAGTGACTCGCAACACACGACTTAGGTCACCCGCCGCGGCGCTCACGGACGCCTACGTTAGCAACCAATCACCCAGCCTCACGTGACACTGACTCAATGGGCAACGCGGACACCTCTCACAGTCAACGCACAACTCAACTCACCAGACAATCAACGTGCTACAACACCTACTAAATTACGGTTCATCCGCCAGCTTCGCACTTTGCCTTGATGCCAGCTTATCACTTTGCCTGGGTGCCAGCTTAACACTTTGCCTGGCTGCCAGCTTAACACTTTGCCTGGTTGCTAGGTCAGCACGTTGCCTGGTTGCCAGCTTAGCACTTTGCCTGGCTGCCAGCTTACCACGTTGTCTGGTTGGTAGGTTAGCACTTTGCCTGTGTGCTAGGTCGCCACGTTGCCTGAGTGCTAGCTTAGCACTTTGCCTGGGTGCTAGGTCAACACTTTGCCTGGTTGCTAGCTTAGCACTTTGCCTGGTTGCTAGCTTAGTACTTTGCCTGGTTGCTAGGTTAGCACGTTGGATTGTCGTTCAGTCATCACCTACTTTAGCTGCTATTTAGTTCACAGGTTGCCGCAAGAGTAATTCGAGACATTAGACTACGTTTGTCGGTTAGGTGAGTAGGTGAGTAGTTACGTGAGTTGATGTGAGTTACAAATGTGACGATCACGGTTGTAGATACGATATCTTGGCAAGCCTTCCGACTTGCGCTGCAGCCAACAGTGACTGCGCCGTTATTTTGTTCGACGACGGTATCCTCAGGTGTGACCTGATGTGGAGCACATCCAGTCTGCCAATCATGACGCAAAGGAGGTACAGGAGGGATAGTGACCAAAGTGCGAGGACCATGTAGGTGAACGGTTCTCTGATGGTCCAAATGAAGTTGTCACATTCCTCAAATAATTTGGTGAAGTATTGCGATTTTAGCAGATTACTCAGTTGTGTATTGAAACTAAGGCAGAATTTTCTGTTAGTTCCATACAGCGTTTTTGCGTCGCCAAAAGTGAACCCGTACTGGTAGAACGTAGTCATCACTCCACGACAGCTTATCAGTGCCTTGCACTTGCAGCTGTACTCGACACCATGCTTTCCCGGCTTGCACGAACATTTCGTACAACCGGAGCCTCCACAATCCATTTGCTGGAACGCATCGAGCAACGATTTAAGGTAACTGTAGAATGTCCACGGCAGATATACAGCCCATGACAGGTAGAGATCGGCGTGCTTTTTGGCGAGGTACGTGTACGCATCGGAAGATGTGGAGCAGAGGTAGGGAGCACAGTGAATATCTTTGTTATGAGGTAGATCACATGATTCTCTTGACAGGCTTGACAAGTCAGCCTCCGTAGATTTGGAATGGTCCGAACTGTTGTGGCCCGTTTGGTTGCGATATGCATTCTGCAGCGCACCTGTGAGTTTGCTTGTCTCCTTGTATAGCTCGATTGAGAGCGCTTTCGTTTTCGTTTGAAAAGCTAAGCTGACATCACTAGCGGCTTTAGCGTTATCTAACATATTACTTAAGGTCAACGCAAATTGGAAGTGCTCTGGCAACGTAGATGGCGGCTTGGGCAGCAGACCGAACAGCGTGTTAATATTAGAATTGTCGAGGAATTTGGTCAGCACGTTACATATGTCCTTACCTGTCTTCGTGCTTCCAGAGAAACCTCTGAAGCCAAGTGGTGTTATACATGGCGCACCACCAGTTAAATTAAGTTATCTCATCTTATAGTGTGCTATGTGGCTACGTGCCTAGGGCCGGTTTTCGTGTTTGCGGGGCTAACGCCTCACGCTGAAACCGGTTGCGGGATCCACGCCGGTCCATTGCCGGACGTCACTGGTGCCATCCATGCGGGCATCCATCCAGTTTGGGCTTGAGGGTCTTCTACGGAATCGTAGTCTTCTTTCGGCTTCATATCCCTCATCACTATTTTATGTGTTTCTTGGATCACTACCCTTTGTATGTGGGCTTCCATGCGATCCGATATGCCCAGGTCCCGTCTATACTTGCTGTGTTCTTTCGTCACTATTCCCTCCCACGTCATAACGTAGGGGATAACCCTGATCTTGGTGTGCTGGTTAAACTGTCGCGCCTTGAGGTCCTCAATAAGGTCTTCATACTTCTGCTTCTTGAACTTCTCCGTATCCACTAGGTTGTCTTGATTGGTGATTCCTATCTCCACGATGGTTATGGTGTTCCTCCGCCGATCCGCCAGGATGATGTCTGGCCTGTTGTATTCCTTAGTCTTCTGAGTCTTGACCGTCTTGTCGTACGCGATCCATCCGTATTTTCCATGTACTTCACTCTCGATCTTGTGGGCGTCTATCTTCTCCTTGGGTAGTCCTATTTGCCTCCCGAGTACTGAGTGGACCCGTTTTGCTACCTCGTTGTGCCTCTTCGTATATTCTAGGTGTAGTAGTTTCTGGCACTTCGTCGCGAGGTGATCCACGTTCTTGCCGTTGTTGCATCTTGTGCATTTCTTGGACGAAGACATCCATTGCAGATTCCTATCCTGGACTTCCGCTACGTTCGCTTCTTCTTCCGGAGTGAGTATTCCACACGTCAGGTACAAGGACGACGCCTCAATGTCCAGCTTGGGGTCCTCACGCTTGGCATACAGAACCTTATGAGTTGATTTTACGTGCATTCTGTTGTACAGCCATTTGTTTTGGGCCACCCTGAGGTCCCTGAGGCTCTTGTCCGTAGTGTCCTCCATTCCGAATTCCATTCCATATCTTCCTTCCAGGTGCATCTTGATGTGAGATATGTGCGCGTATGTGTCGCGAAAATGCTGCATGATCGCAGCTCTCCTGGTTGACGTCACCTCGTCTGCTGAAAGCGTCAACCACAGTCGTAGCAGCATGGCTTCCGCTCTAAATACCATGCTGTGGAGCCCTCTCCCCATCTCTTTCCGGGGGAGGTAGAGCCTCTGTGTGTTCGCCCACTTCTTGTGTCCGTGCTTCGCGTTAATTATTCTCCGTACTGCCAGGTCGATCTTGTCGAAATGCGTGATGTCCATAGGGATCACGCCGATGTAGTAGTTGATGACGCTGAGGGCGTACTGGTTGATGGCCATCGAGAGGTTTTTCCCCGACAGCTTTGACGCAGCCAGTAGCTCCGTTCTCCTGCATATCTCCTGTAGTATTATGTCGAACATTCCGTCGCTTGTCAGTGAGTTTGAAGTCTCTGTGACTCCCAAGTACTTGTACGTTTCCGGGCCTTCCATCTGCTTGGCGATGCTGGCGCACGCCTCCGTGTTGGTTGCCGACTTGTCGCGGTTGATCCTGAGTCCTATGTCGT
>NW_012237206.1:0-5362 GCF_000981445.1 Babesia bigemina
AGCTGAATAAGATAAGATGAGTAGCAATAACAAGGCAAATTAGAATCAAGGCTTATCTAAGGCCAGAAACAGGAAGATGAGTAGCTGAATAAGATAAGATGAGTAGCTGAATAAGATAAGATGAGTAGCTGAATAAGATAAGATGAGTAGCTGAATAAGATAAGATGAGTAGCTGAATAAGATAAGATGAGTAGCTGAATAAGATAAGATGAGTAGCTGAATAAGATAAGATGAGTAGCTGAATAAGATAAGATGAGTAGCTGAATAAGATAAGATGAGTAGCTGAATAAGATAAGATGAGTAGCTGAATAAGATAAGATGAGTAGCTGAATAAGATGAGTAGCAATAACAAGGCAAATTAGAATCAAGGCTTATCTAAGGCCAGAAACAGGAAGATGAGTAGCTGAATAAGATAAGATGAGTAGCTGAATAAGATAAGATGAGTAGCTGAATAAGATAAGATGAGTAGCTGAATAAGATAAGATGAGTAGCTGAATAAGATAAGATGAGTAGCTGAATAAGATAAGATGAGTAGCTGAATAAGATAAGATGAGTAGCTGAATAAGATAAGATGAGTAGCTGAATAAGATGAGTAGCAATAACAAGGCAAATTAGAATCAAGGCTTATCTAAGGCCAGAAACAGGAAGATGAGTAGCTGAATAAGATAAGATGAGTAGCTGAATAAGATAAGATGAGTAGCAATAACAAGGCAAATTAGAATCAAGGCTTATCTAAGGCCAGAAACAGGAAGATGAGTAGCTGAATAAGATAAGATGAGTAGCTGAATAAGATAAGATGAGTAGCTGAATAAGATAAGATGAGTAGCTGAATAAGATAAGATGAGTAGCTGAATAAGATAAGATGAGTAGCTGAATAAGATGAGTAGCAATAACAAGGCAAATTAGAATCAAGGCTTATCTAAGGCCAGAAACAGGAAGATGAGTAGCTGAATAAGATAAGATGAGTAGCTGAATAAGATAAGATGAGTAGCTGAATAAGATAAGATGAGTAGCTGAATAAGATAAGATGAGTAGCTGAATAAGATAAGATGAGTAGCTGAATAAGATAAGATGAGTAGCTGAATAAGATGAGTAGCAATAACAAGGCAAATTAGAATCAAGGCTTATCTAAGGCCAGAAACAGGAAGATGAGTAGCTGAATAAGATAAGATGAGTAGCTGAATAAGATAAGATGAGTAGCTGAATAAGATAAGATGAGTAGCTGAATAAGATAAGATGAGTAGCTGAATAAGATAAGATGAGTAGCTGAATAAGATAAGATGAGTAGCTGAATAAGATAAGATGAGTAGCTGAATAAGATAAGATGAGTAGCTGAATAAGATAAGATGAGTAGCTGAATAAGATAAGATGAGTAGCTGAATAAGATAAGATGAGTAGCTGAATAAGATAAGATGAGTAGCTGAATAAGATAAGATGAGTAGCTGAATAAGATAAGATGAGTAGCTGAATAAGATAAGATGAGTAGCTGAATAAGATAAGATGAGTAGCTGAATAAGATAAGATGAGTAGCAATAACAAGGCAAATTAGAATCAAGGCTTATCTAAGGCCAGAAACAGGAAGATGAGTAGCTGAATAAGATAAGATGAGTAGCTGAATAAGATAAGATGAGTAGCTGAATAAGATGAGTAGCAATAACAAGGCAAATTAGAATCAAGGCTTATCTAAGGCCAGAAACAGGAAGATGAGTAGCTGAATAAGATAAGATGAGTAGCTGAATAAGATAAGATGAGTAGCTGAATAAGATAAGATGAGTAGCTGAATAAGATAAGATGAGTAGCTGAAATAGAGATACGGTGGAACAAGAACACAATCATGCACAAGAAAGTGGAGAGGGGCATTCTCCAAGGCGACAGCCTATCGCCCCTTTTCTTCGTGCTGTGCTTGGACCCGCTGAGCAGGCACCTGACTCGCATCTTCCCCAAGGTGGAGTTAAGCGTGACCGGCGGCAGGATATTCGCCACAAACCACTTTCTCTATATTGACGACCTCAAGTTCTTCGCCCACGAGGAAAGTACGATGAGAGGAATGGGCCGAGAAGTGGAGAAGTTCTTCAACGACATAGGACTCAGGATCAACCGCGACAAGTCGGCAACCAACACGGAGGCGTGCGCCAGCATCGCCAAGCAGATGGAAGGCCCGGAAACGTACAAGTACTTGGGAGTCACAGAGACTTCAAACTCACTGACAAGCGACGGAATGTTCGACATAATACTACAGGAGATATGCAGGAGAACGGAGCTACTGGCTGCGTCAAAGCTGTCGGGGAAAAACCTCTCGATGGCCATCAACCAGTACGCCCTCAGCGTCATCAACTACTACATCGGCGTGATCCCTATGGACATCACGCATGTCGACAAGATCGACCTGGCAGTACGGAGAATAATTAACGCGAAGCACGGACACAAGAAGTGGGCGAACACACAGAGGCTCTACCTCCCCCGGAAAGAGATGGGGAGAGGGCTCCACAGCATGGTATTTAGAGCGGAAGCCATGCTGCTACGACTGTGGTTGACGCTTTCAGCAGACGAGGTGACGTCAACCAGGAGAGCTGCGATCATGCAGCATTTTCGCGACACATACGCGCACATATCTCACATCAAGATGCACCTGGAAGGAAGATATGGAATGGAATTCGGAATGGAGGACACTACGGACAAGAGCCTCAGGGACCTCAGGGTGGCCCAAAACAAATGGCTGTACAACAGAATGCACGTAAAATCAACTCATAAGGTCCTGTATGCCAAGCGTGAGGACCCCAAGCTGGACATTGAGGCGTCGTCCTTGTACCTGACGTGTGGAATACTCACTCCGGAAGAAGAAGCGAACGTAGCGGAAGTCCAGGATAGGAATCTGCAATGGATGTCTTCGTCCAAGAAATGCACAAGATGCAACAACGGCAAGAACGTGGATCACCTCGCGACGAAGTGCCAGAAACTACTACACCTAGAATATACGAAGAGGCACAACGAGGTAGCAAAACGGGTCCACTCAGTACTCGGGAGGCAAATAGGACTACCCAAGGAGAAGATAGACGCCCACAAGATCGAGAGTGAAGTACATGGAAAATACGGATGGATCGCGTACGACAAGACGGTCAAGACTCAGAAGACTAAGGAATACAACAGGCCAGACATCATCCTGGCGGATCGGCGGAGGAACACCATAACCATCGTGGAGATAGGAATCACCAATCAAGACAACCTAGTGGATACGGAGAAGTTCAAGAAGCAGAAGTATGAAGACCTTATTGAGGACCTCAAGGCGCGACAGTTTAACCAGCACACCAAGATCAGGGTTATCCCCTACGTTATGACGTGGGAGGGAATAGTGACAAAGGAGCACAGCAAGTACAGACGGGACCTGGGCATATCGGATCGCATGGAAGCCCACATACAAAGGGTAGTGATCCAAGAAACACATAAAATAGTGATGAGGGATATGAAGCCGAAAGAAGACTACGATTCCGTAGAAGACCCTCAAGCCCAAACTGGATGGATGCCCGCATGGATGGCACCAGTGACGTCCGGCAATGGACCGGCGTGGATCCCGCAACCGGTTTCAGCGTGAGGCGTTAGCCCCGCAAACACGAAAACCGGCCCTAGGCACGTAGCCACATAGCACACTATAAGATGAGATAACTTAATTTAACATGATGCTACTAGAAGAGCCTTGCAGGACATTGACTCCAAGCTCATTAGCCTTGGTCACCTTGCTGGCCAGCTTGGAGGATTTGTTGGTCAAAGTGAGAGTGTTAAGAAAGCCGTTGTGAAAGCTATTAAAGCTTGTTTCGACACTAATCCACACCTTAAAAAAGACCTAAATGATGTTTACTCTTCTTATGTTACTAAGCTTTCTGAGTCTGTCAAGTCTGATGGCCAGGCTGATGACAACCAGAAAATTAGTGAGCTTAGTGAAGCAGTTAAGAAAGAAATTACTCTAATTACTCAACGTATTAATAGCCTTAATAACCCTCTTAATCCCTCTCCTTCTTCCCCCTCTGCCTCTGCTGAGTCAGCCAAATTGCAGTCCAAGTTGGAGGCTTTGAAGAAAGTGGAGAAGCTTTGTGGATTTTATGAGAATTCTAATAATCAACAAAATGAGCCTAAAAATCTCTTAGATAATTTATGTGACGGTCTTCAGAAATTCCTCGGCTTCAACTCTGCTACCAAAGGCTACGATGGCAGTGGGATAGTGTACTCTGACCTTGACAGGCTGTGTGACGCGGTGATGGGATTTTTGAGTGGCGTGCTTAAGGATGTCAGCGAGAAACAGCCTTACAAAGTAGGCAAAGATATACTTGAAAACATTGTTACTGACTTTGAATCCAAATTATCCACCGGGCGTAAGGGTTTTGAGGTCATTGAGACGGTGGCGCAGAGGGTGCGGGAGTATAATGATACAGTAAGTGAAAGAAGCAGTGAGGTCAGAAAAAAGATAACAGATTTAGATGATGAAATGACAACAATACAAGATCAAATTAAGAAAACATATCCTACCAAAGAGGAAAAAGATGCTGAACCTCTTGCAGACAAAATTGAGAAATCTAAAATTGAAGTGACTGAGATGGTAGAAAAATGTAAAAAGCTTGCCAAAACATTTAAAGCAGACTTATTTAATCTGAAAGATAAAATCAAAGATTTAGGCCATGAAGCAAACGAACAAATTAATAAAGCCAGAGACAATGTGGAGCGTGAAGGTCAGCGTCTTGGCAGAGTGCAGAAGAATGAGAAAGAACAGTACGAGGAGATGGAGACGAAAATTACAAGTGTTCTGTTAGTCGTAAAAGATAAGTTGAATCAGGAGATTAGGAGCCAGGTGAATGGACTTATCAGTCTACTAAATGAGAAGGTCAAAAACATTTTGAAGGAGTGTAGGCATATTTGTCGTACGCTTGAAAATTATCTTCTGGATCTGGATAAGTGGATGGAGACGGCCAAAACGTTCATTGATAATGTAATCGAAAAACAGGTGGGAGCAATAAAAAAAGAAGTTGATGAAGCCGCAAAAGATAGAAAGCCGAACCACAAGAAAAATCTGGACACATCAATCAGCGAACTGGAAGCTGGATTGAAGCAGAGAGTCACAGAGTTGGATACATGGAATAAGGCTGCAGGGAGCGCTGTTAGCGCGGCGAAGGAGAAGTGTAAGACAATTGGTGATATGGTGGAGACTAAAAGTGCAGGTAGTGACAAAATTTATAAGTTAGCTGAGACAATGAAAGAGAAGGCTGAGAAGCTGAGAAAGGCGGCGGAGCATATTAAGGGCAATATTGGTACATGGGTTAAAGATGCTCTAACGCAGGTGAAAGAGATGGACGGGAAGCTGAAAGAGGATTTGTGG
>NW_012237207.1:0-19888 GCF_000981445.1 Babesia bigemina
TAGATTGGTTAAGGGAGCGATTTTGAGTGGATTAAAGGGGCGAAGTTAGAGTGGATAGAAGAACCGATGTAGGGTGGATAAAGGGGCGATGTAGAAGTGGGTTAAGGGGCGATGTAGAGTGGATAGAGGAGCGATGTAGAGTGGGTTAGGGAGCGATTAGAGTGGTTAAGGGCGATGTAGAGTGGATAAAGGAGCGATGTAGAGTGGATAAAGGGGCGATGTAGAGTGGATAAAGGAGCGATGTAGAGTGGGTTAGGGAGCGATGTAGAGTGGATAAAGGGGCGATGTAGAGTGGGTTAGGGAGCGATGAAGATTGGATTAAGGGGCGATGTAGAGTGGATAAAGGGGCGATGTAGAGTGGGTTAAGGGGCGGTGTAGAGTGGGTTAAGGGGCGATGTAGAGTGGGTTAAGGGGCGATGTAGAGTGGGTAAAGGAGCGATGTAGAGTGGGTTAAGGAGCGATGTAGAGTGGGTAAGGTGCGATGTAGAGTGGAAAGAGGAGCGATGTAAGATGGGTTAGGGAGCGATGTAGAGTGGATTAGGGAGCGATGTAGAGTGGATTAGGGAGCGATGTAGAGTGGATAGAGGAACGATGTAGAGTGGATTAGGGAGCGATGTAGAGTGGATAAAGGGGCGATGTAGGGTGGGTAAAGGGGCGATGTAGGGTGGGTAAAGGGGCGATGTGGAGTGGATAAGGGGCGATGTGGAGTGGATAAAGGGGCGATGTAGAGTGGGTCAAGAGGCGATGTAGAGTGGATTAAGGGGCGATGTGGAGTGGGTCAAGGGGCGATGTAGAGTGGATTAGGGAGCGATGTAGAGTGGATAAAGGGGCGATGTAGAGTGGGTAAAGGGGCGATGTAGAGTGGATAATAATCACCACTTTGGTAACCATGTCATCGCTGCCGTGTCCATGTCATCGCTGCCGTGACCATGTCATCGCTGCCGTAACCATAACCATGTCATCGCTGCCGTAACCATGTCATCGCTGCCGTGGCCATTTCATCGCTGCCTTAACCATGTCATCGCTGCCGTGACCATGTCATCGCTGCCGTGACTATCAGCTTGCCTGGGTGCCAGCTTACCACTTTGCCTGGTTGCCAGCTTAGCACTTTGCCTGGTTGCTAGCTTAGCACTTTGCCTGTGTGCTAGCTTAGCACTTTGCCTGTGTGCTAGCTTAGCACTTTGCCTGGCTGCTAGGTTAGCACTTTGCCTGGCTGCTAGGTTAGCACTTTGCCTGTGTGCTAGCTTAGCACTTTGCCTGTGTGCTAGCTTAGCACTTTGCCTGTGTGCTAGGTTAGCACTTTGCCTGGTTGCTAGATTGACACGTTGCCTGGTTGCTAGCTTAGCACTTTGCCTGCTTGCTAGCTCAGCACTTTGCTTGTCTGCTAGGTTAGCACGTTGCCTGCGTGCCAGCTTAGCACTTAGCCTGGGTGCTAGATTAGCACTTTGCCTGGGTGCTAGCTTAGCACTTAGCCTGGGTGCTAGCTTAGCACTTTGCCTAGTTGCTAGCTTAACACTTTGCCTGGTTGCTAGGTTACCACGTTGCCTGTGTGCTTGCTGAGCACTTTGCCTGGGTGCTAGCTTAGCACTTTGCCTGTGTGCTAGGTTAGCACTTTGCGTGGTTGCTAGCTCAGCACTTTGCCTGGTTGCTAGCTTAGCACTTTGCCTGGTTGCTAGGTCAACACCTTGCCTGGTTGCTAGCTTACCACTTTGCCTGGGTGCTGCGTAGCACTTAGCTTGCGTGCTAGGTTAACACTTAGCTTGGTCGTTCAGTCATCACCTAATCTAGGTGCTATTTAGTTCACAGGTTGCCGCTAGAGTAATTCGAGACATTAGACTACGTTTGTCGGTTAGGTGAGTAGGTGAGTAGTTACGTGAGTTGATGTGAGTTACAAACGTGAATACAATTACGGCTGTAGATACGATATCTTGGCAAGCCTTCCGACTTGCGCTGCCGCCAACAATGATTGCGCCGTTATCTTGTGCGATGACGGTATCCTCAGGTGTGAGCGTATGTGGAGCACATCCAGTCTGCCAACCATTACGCAGATTAGGTAGAAGAGGGATAGTGACCAAAGTGCCACGGTCATCCACAGGAACGGCGCTCTGATGGTGAACATGAAATTATCAATGGCTTTGAAAAACTTCACAAGATGTGAGTCCTTCTCAAATGCCTCCGCAAATACATTACAGAAATCTCTGCACGTGCGTTTTGTTTGCGATCGTTCACTTCCGCTCAGCCTCTCTGGATCGCCGAGAACGAAGCCGTATTTTGCCAATGTTGGCAGCGTAGCATTGCACTTCACTATGGATTTGCATTTGGGATCGTGATATCGTGGCGGTTTATACGTAGTTGATGTAGTTGTACATTCCTTGATGCACGCTTTTCCATGGCAATTCGATCCCCTGGAACCGCATTTGGAATTGCACTCGTCATACAATTTCTTCAGCAGATCGTAGAACGTCGCGGTCAGGTAAACGATCCACGACAAATATTTATCGGCGTGTTTTGATGAGAACGTCTCGTAGATGGCGTGACTGATGGGACGCAGATAAGGACCGCATACGACGGAGTCCCTTGATGAGCATACGAGACTGCCAAGGCTACCATCGGAATGGCCCTTCTTCAATGCTGAGTGACTAGGGGTAAATAAGTGGTAGACGTTCAACTTATCATAATCACGTCCGAAATTGGCAGCGTTAACTTTCTCTTCAAATGCCTGCTGTTTATGCGTTTGACCATACATACCCCAGCGATCGGTGAGGTGATAGTAGAAGCTGAACATGTCCGCCAGCGTTTTCGGCGCACTAGGCAAAAGGCAGTTGAGGTAACTGCACAGTCTAGTGAGAGGCGATTTTGCACTCCCACAGTAAGCCTCAAGCACCTCGCGTATATTCTGGCCAATCATCGTATGCGAAGCGATGGCACTGATGTCGGCGAAGCCCATTGGCGTTCTGCACGGCATACCAGGTGTACTACCACACGTGCCACATGACAGACTCCATCCCCTAGCTGCTACCGAATGCGGCAGGTGGCCTTTCAAACCGTCCTCCAAGAACGATTGCAGTGGCGACTTGACGCCGCAGTTGGGATAATGGCCAACCCCTTGGTTGCCACTTTGGTCATGCCTTTGGTCGCAGTCTAGCTTAGGGCACTGCTTCGTGTTGCACTGCCAGCCTGACCCACCGATGTACCTGCCGTAGTGGCAGTCCTTCCAACCGCTGAGCTGAGTTGTAAGTTGACACTGCTGCAGCAGGAAGTACAGCTGGTGGTAGAGGCGCTTGAGCAGGTCGAACAACGTACACAGCAACTGGATCATGTTGGCAGGGTACTCTAATTTCAGCGAGTTGTCGGAGAAATCACACGCGTAAATTCCGTCCTTGTGACCGTGGCCGAGGATAGCGGTGAGGACGGCGTGGGAGTCAGATGAGACCTTGTACAGATATTCGTTAACGTCAGTGTGATGGAAGCGAGACGGATGCGCATCGAAGGGCTGAAGCGTTTTAGTACCCGGCCTCTTTTTGTCCTCCTTCATGAACTCAGATTTAATTTGCGCCTTGAGCTTCTCGTACACGGGGTTGAACTGCAGGCCGTTGCACCAGACGAGAATTTCGTAAATGGAGCATGGAGCGCGGGGTTTGTCAATGAGGGTAAGGTGGCAGACTTTGAAGTACGTCTTTAAGCAATCATAGAGTTTTCGGATGAGACCACTCTCCTCCGCGACGGTTACACTTAGCTCGTCCGACCCGGATGCCGATCGAGGAATGTCGGTGACGGGAGATGACAGTTGACTGAACAAATTATGCGTTGTATTGTTTAGGTGTTTGAGGATGTTGCTACCATTGAAGTCTTGTCTGTGATTCAGCTCGCCATGCTCAGCGTACTCAGGACGATGGACGTCATACCCGTTGTCGCGGAAGAAGAGAGCGTGGAGGCTGGAGGTGCCGTCAGCTGGGTGATATATTTTGTGGCCATCCCAACCGCTGTATTCAAGTCCGTGCTTTAGAGTAGTTAATTCTTGATATAAGATGGGCGTGATGGTCAAGCCGATTTTGGCGTAGTTTCTTCTTTCCGCCTCGGTGAGTTTCTCCCATTCGATGGTCCTCAAAGAGTACGTTGAAACGTATGCCTTCTTGAGCTCCTCGACGAGAGGGGTGAAGCCTGCTTTAAGAGCATTGAGGAGCAAGGGGCACTTGGCTGCGCCGTAGGTAGCGGGCTTGAAGGCAGTGACGGCATTATCAAGGGCGTCAAGATTGGTACTGAATTTGTCATCGAAGTGTCGTGAAGCAGCGAGTGTAGTAAGCAGATTGGTCAGAGCCGCATCCGAAGCCTTAATTTTTTGGAAGTCGGAAGGGAAACCCGATTGCGTTTTTAACGCGTCGAGGAAGCTCCTGAATGCGGTTTTTAATATATTTGTCCCCTTCCTCAGCGGGGACTCTGCTTCAGAGGATGGCTCGTCCGGAATGCTTCCCATTGGTTTCACTGTCGTGATAAATTTAGTTTCCATGTTCATCATAAAGCCCTTGTGACCCGTAGTCAGATCGTTATTAATGGCGTGTGGAAGATTGTCCAACTGATTCTCAACCGCGACGGCGAACTCTGTCAGGATCTCTTTCACTGACGTGACGTAGTTCTTGTTGACTTGAGTGATGAGAGTGTTCTGGGCTTCTTCGACGTTGGAGCTTACTACGCCTCTGATTGACGTGATTGTGGCCTGGGCTGTTGGATCGGCGCTGGTGAGGAAGTAGGTGGCCTCTGTTATGGCGTCCTTCAGATTTTCATTTTTCAGTGTGATGAGCTGATGTTTGATTCGTTTTATGCTGTTTCGGGCATCTTTGTAATCACGCTTAGACTCCTCGAAATACGTGTTTTTTAAAAACTGCAGATGCGAATTGAGGCTTTTGCCAGCCTTGTTAACTGCCGCGCACAGTTTTTGGAACCTATCGGTAATCACATCAGCGTAGTGAACGATCGCCTCTTTAGCACCGTCAATTCCGGACAATTCACGTATCACTTGTTCCCTAATGTTTTTTATCGTGATTGGAAGGGCACCTTTCAAGTTGTCAAGATTACTGACGGAGGTGGCTATACTATCTTGGTCAACTTGTTGCTTGTATTGATTGAATCCCTTGCTACCTAACGCGGAGATTCTGTCACCTGAATCGCCTACACCTGCGAGAGGCGTTGTCCCGATGTGATCATTCGTCAAGGTGTCCATTTCCGAGATGGCGTTGTCGACGGCGGCGGCGTGGTTCGGCTTGGGATCTCCCGGGCCAGCGTTGGGTGGTTTGCCAAGCGCCGTCCTTATATTATCATACAAGCCACTGGCGGTTGTCAACGCGTCTTGTATCATGGCTGCTGTGCTAGTTCTAGGTTTGTTGGGAAACTTAGGATCGAGAGCAAATGAATTAAGTGTTATGGCTGCCTGCCTGGCTTTCGATTGAATAGCTATAAGGGTTGATTCAACAGCAACTTTGAGATTTGGACTGTACGATGGAATTGCGTCATCTCTTACGACAGCTTTTTCAATATGCCTAACGATGTTTTTCACCTTAGCATGGAGTACGTCCCCAAGCCTTCTGGCAAACGTATCGCAACCTTCCCTGACACTTTCTACATAGAGCTTAATTTGGTCATTGGGATTACTTGAAACATTTGATATCCCACTAGTGATTGCTCCACCTGCCGCATTGGATTCTTCTCCAAGCTCATTTTTGACCTTATCCTTAACTTCCTCCATAATAGCACCCATGGTACCCTTATCACTTTTAAATATTCCACTGTTTTCGTCGTCTTTAATATACCAATCTATACACTGCTTAACATAATCCTCCAGATAACCTTGTCGTCGATCCTTTGAGTCGTGCTTACCTAATATATCATCAACCCACGGACCCACAATGTCACCCCAAAAATTCATTTTGAAATTCGCAACATATCCAATAACTTTTGCTTTAATACCTTCTAGACCTCTGAAATCTCGTCCCCCGTCGGGACCTTTGATTTCCTTGATCATACTTTGAACCACTTCAATAACTTGCTCAATCCGTTCATCCCCCTGCATAGCGTCTGCACCACTTCCATGTTTGACCACTTTGTACAACACTCCAATTGCCCCTTTAATATTTTTTATCTGCTCCCCTATCGCTTCCCTCACCTTATACAAATCCTTTTTCAGCTCGCTATCCATTTCTTTCACCTGCGTAAGCGCCTCCTTCACTTTCTCCTGCACAGCGTTAATAGCATTCTGCCCGGCACCGTGGAGCACTCCGGCTTCTGTATTGATATGGCCGGCTGCCTGATTGATTTCATACGGTTTCTTATACGAATCCTTTTCGTCCATCTCTCCCATTATTGTATTCATGTCTTTCTGCATTTCTACACCAATAAAACTTTCCACTTTGGTAATCCATTGCACCAGCTCATTGATATATTTTTCCAAGTCGCTACTAATCTCCCTCAGCTTCTTCAAAATTTTCTGCACCCTCACCATTAAACTTTTAACAAGCTTATCTATATCGTCACCCACCTGCTTGTTGATGCAGCTCTTGAGATTGCGAAAACTTGTCTTAATCTTCTCCGTCGTCTCCTTCAACTCAGCGTCTTTCCGCTTATGCACGCTGGCCAGCCGGTGGCTCTCGTACTCAACAAGCTTACGAACATGCAACACTTTGTCACGCAACTTATCATTAAGGTCATAAATGTTTTTTTTCATCTTAGTGTTGTTATTTGCCTTGGGGTCCAGAAATTCCGCGCACCTCTTGCTCCTCTCTGTGGCCTCCTTCAGCCGGTCCCCGCAGGACCTTACGGCGTCGGCCAGCTGTGGATCCAGACGATGACTCTCAGCCTGAATATTATTAATGCTAGTAATCAACTCACCTCCATTTTTCTTGGTGTAGTCGAGCAGTAATTGAAGGGGCTCAATCACTGCTTCATTAGAAGCTTTTACATTACCATTATACCCCCGCACCCCTGCGACCACACTTCCAATCGCAGCATTAAAACCTTTTTTACCGGCGTGTTTATTGGTCTTCAAAGCTTCAATTGCAATGTTTATAGCATCTTTATGCTGCCCTAAATGGCCTTGGATGTTACTGAGAACGCCATACAAAAATCCCATCACTGCATCACACAGTCTGTCAAGGTCAGAGTACACAATCCCCTTGCCAGTGTAGCCTTTGGAGTCAGAGTTGAAGCCGAGGAATTTTTCGAGGCCAGTGCAGAGGTTAGTAAGGATGTTAGTAGGGTTGTTATTTGAGGTAATTTTGAGGTTCAAAAATTTATCAAATTTCTTGCCAAGCTCCCTAGGCGGCACATGGTGAGGGCAGTGGCAAGAGGTGGAAGAAGGGAGGGGAAGGGTGACAGGGCACAAGTTATTGTCATGGTTTATAGAGGTCATAGCGGTATTATGGCGAGGTGAACGGGCGATGTAGAGTGGATTAGGGAGCGATGTAGAGTGGGTTAAGGGGCGATGTGGAGTGGATAAAGGAGCGATGTAGAGTGGGTAAAGGAGCGATGTAGAGTGGGTTAGGGAGCGATGTAGAGTGGATAATAATCACCACTTTGGTAACCATGTCATCGCTGCCGTGTCCATGTCATCGCTGCCGTAACCATGTCATCGCTGCCGTGACCATGTCATCGCTGCCGTGTCCATGTCATCGCTGCCGTGACCATGTCATCGCTGCCGTAACCATGTCATCGCTGCCGTGTCCATGTCATCGCTGCCGTAACCATGTCATCGCTGCCGTGTCCATGTCATCGCTGCCGTAACCATGTCATCGCTGCCGTGACCATCAACTGTCAGCGCTGCCGTAACACAAACTTTGCCTGGGTGCTTGCTTAGCACTTTGCCTGGGTGCCAGCTTACCACTTTGCCTGGGTGCTAGGTTAGCACTTTGCCTGGGTGCCAGCTTACCACTTTGCTTGCGTGCTAGCTCAGCACTTTGCCTGGATGCCAGCTTAGCACTTTGCCTGGGTGCTAGGTTCACACTTTGCCTGAGTGCTAGGTTAGCACTTAGCCTGACTGCTAGGTTAACACGTTGCCTGGGTGCTTGGTCAACACTTTGCCTGTGTGCTAGCTTAGCACTTTGCTTTGCTGTTTACTCATCACCTAATCTGGGTGCTATTTAGTTCACAGGTTGCCGCTAGAGTAATTCGAGACATTAGACTACGTTTGTTGATTAGGTGAGTAGGTGATTCGCTAAGTGAGTTACAGTGAATTACAAATGTGACGATGATCACGGCTGTAGATACGATATCTTGGCAAGCCTTCCGACTTGCGCTGCAGCCAACAATGATTGCGCCGTTATCTTGTGCGACGACGGTATCCTCAGGTGTGAGCGTATGTGGAGCACATCCAGTCTGCCAACCATTACGCAGATGAGGTAGAAGAGCGATAGTGACCAGAGTGCGACGTTGAGCCAGATGAAGGGTTGTCTGATGATCCAGAGGAATTCGTCGCATTTATCAAATAACTTAGTGAAGCAATTCGATTTTAAGACGTTAACGAGTTGGTTGTAGAAGTTGTGGCAATATCGTTTCCCTTCCACCTCAGACAAAGTTGCAGGGTCGCCGAATGTGAATCCGTATTTGTGGAATGCGCTACTTACTCCACGGCACTCTATTATTCCTCTGCACTGGCAGTTGTAGTCCGCACCATGTTGGCCCTTCTTGCATTTTCCGCGATGCATACATCTGCTGCACTCCCATTCCTGGCAGGAAACATTTTTGAAGGCGTCAAGTAGACTTTTAAGGTATGCATAAAATGTCCAAGGCAGGTACACCGTCCATGACAGATAGAGATTTGAATGTTGGTAGGCAAGATAATGATGCGTATCTATGCCTAGCGTATACAGGTATGGAGCGCAGTACAGCGTGTCACCGCTTGCACGCAGACAAGTTGATGGGAACATGAGCGTGTACACGTCCGCCTCCGTCGCTGGTGGATGGCTATGACCTTCGTGACTTCGGTTATTATTATAGGCATTCTTAACGGCGGCAGTATAATTTGAGG
The DNA here is from genome assembly GCF_000981445.1 of Babesia bigemina. Classification (NCBI taxonomy): domain Eukaryota; phylum Apicomplexa; class Aconoidasida; order Piroplasmida; family Babesiidae; genus Babesia; species Babesia bigemina. Next base: position 9,014 of record NW_012237207.1, read on the forward strand.
GATTATCATGAAGGCTGATGGTGACTCCCTTGATGGACTTCTCGAATGCATCGCTGAACGATTCTTGAGCGGGCTTCCTGACCGGCTGTCCAGCATTAAGCGCCGCTGCAAGTGACAACGCAAATCCGATATGCTCCGGTAGCGTTGCCGGCGGTCGCGGAGCTAGCGTGAACAGCGATGACAAATAATCGTTAGAGAAGAATGCATCGAGCACCTCGCATATATCCGTACCCTTGCGAGTGGAGCCGGAAAAAGCGCTGAACCCAAGTGGCGTTAAACACGGCATCCCGGGAGAGCTACCAGGACACGACTTGCATGTTGATTTACATCCAACACTGGTGAGTTGATGAGGCAAGTGACCATATAAGCAATCGGTTAGGTAGGACTGAAGCGGCGATTTTGCTTGGCAAGTTGGTTGGCACGTTGCCTTGTCGTTTGCTTGGCAATTAGGTTTGTCGGTTGAGTGATCTTTGCACTCCCATTTGGCTGACTTAACGTTCTTGCCGAATCTGCAGTCGGACCAACCGTTGAGCTTGGCTGTTACGCCGCACTGTTTATGCAGATACCGAAGGCAATGGAGAAGCCGACGAAGGAGATCAGTGATCATCTGCAAACAATCCTCCCCTGAAGAGGGATACTTAAATCCAAATGAATTATTGCAATAGTCGCTGCCGTAGGTGGTGTATGCGTCGCCGTAGCCTACGATGCAGGTGAGAACATCGTGGGATTTGGAACAAAGATGTTCGAGTGCGGAGACCACTTCACTGTATGGTATGTTGTTTGGGTAGGCTGCTAGGGATTGCGACGCCGGATCTATGACTGTGAACTCAAGACCCTCGTGCGCCTGTGGCTTTTGCTTAGATTTGTCAGTAAGAAGATCACTTATGGTGTCACGTAGCAGCGTTGGATAGACGGCACTGTAAGGTAGACTACAAAACCATATGAGCATATCGTATATGCTGCTTGGTACTTTGGTTGATGACGCAGTGGGTATGTGACACAGCTCGTTGTACTTCTCTGCATGGTGGAACAGACACTGAGTAATATCAAGCAGATCGAAGTTATTACGTTTCTTGTGTTCATTTGACTCACAACTTTGGAGATGTTTAATCCGCTCGGCGTCGGTGAATTGCTGCTCAAGTACTTTCTGGTAGATGTGTTTACCGGTAAAGCTGACGGACGGATGCCTTAATTCACCGTCCTTCGAAGTCGCACTGCTGGCAACGTCAAATCCACACCGCTCCATGAACTGCCCAAATGTATTGCTTTGGCGATTCTCAATCGCACAGCATTGCTTGTCATACCAAGCGCCGTTGCTCTTACACTGCTTACTAAATGTATCGAGATCCTCGTGTACGATGCAAAGGAGCGTCAAGAACGCTTTGGCATATTTTGCTGCGTCGGTCTCGTCGTACGTCAGTCCGGAGTACCGATTAACATAGGCTTTACCTAGCTCTTTGGTCAGCCCCTTGAGTCCCTCTTTGAGTGCCTGAGTGAGCACAGTCGTAGGCTCACCGAATTTGGATGGGTTGAATCCTTCGAAAGCATGTCTAAACGCGTTCAAATTATCGCTAAATGTATGGTCGTAGCACTGCGAAGTTACAAGGCCACTAAGCAAGTTGTCCAAGGCGTCGTGCACGGGCTTGATTTTCTTAATGTCAGACTTGAAATCTATTTGCTCTAAAAGCGCGTGGACAAATGCATCAAAAGCGTTTTTGAGTTCTAGGGAGGCTTGATTTAGTGGAGATGGTAGAGCAGAGGACGTCGTTTGAATTGTAGTAATAGCGTTCACATTGCTAACAAACTTGATACCTAATTTGTTCATGAAACCTTTGAAACCCATATTCAAGTCATCTTCGATTTTTCCAGGCATTTGATCCAACTCCGTTTTTACCTTGCCCGCGAACGCCGTCAGCAACTCCTTGACCGAGGAGACATATTGTTTTCCAGCGAGGGTCATTAATTTGTCTTCGACTTTCTTGATGTCCTGGTGCATTTCTCTTTTGAGAACTTCGGGTAATTGCGACTCTGCTGCTTGGACAAATGTCAGTAATTGTTGAGCTTCTTTAAACGCCTTAGCTACAGGACCTTGCAGCTTGTCAAGGTTATCATAGATGGACTGCAGCGTTTCTGCGTCAGCTGACTTGTTAATTTTTGGTTTACCGATTTTCGTATCTATAAGCGTTTCTAATTTATAGTTCAGAACGTTGGCGGCCTCCGTTATTTCGTGAGTAAGAACATTTAGGTGTGCTTCTATTTGCTGAGCAATATCATTCAGCTTGACTGGTATTGTGTTGGCGGCCAGTTCGGAAGCGGTGTCTCTTACTTTCTCGATGGCACTGTCCAAGTTGTGGGCGTGATTCTGTCCACCGCCACTGGTTCTGCCAGTCGCCGCGGTGAGATAAGTATCAAGATTGGTGATTTGTTTCTTTAGACTTCCCATAAGCATATCCACACCAGCTTGAGCTGCATCGAATTGCGTTTTTATGGAGCGCACTTCAGGTATAGCTTCATTCACTTTTTTGATGTTGGAACTAGTGGTAAATTTTGAAAGTGAATCGGCTGCACCTTTCACAGCCAATTGTACCGCTGTGAGTACGATGCTAACCACTCTTTGTAGGTTCTGATCATAAGGTGAGCGGCGATGTGTATGCGTTTTGTTCACTTCAGCAGTAATTTGTTGAGCGGCCTCTGAAACCTTAGTATGCTTGAGTACTTCTTCAATACTACTGGCAAACGCTTGAAACCTATCGGCAATATTTTCCGCCGTAGCATTTTGCAGCTTTTCTGTAGCGGTTGAGACAGCCGATTTTACCACGTCTTGCAATTGTTTGATGATCGTTGGCTTTACACTAGATGCGTCAGCACTTGCGTACTGAGTTAGATACATGCCTACCGTCTTTTCATTCACAATTTCGGTGACCATCTTATCTATCGCAGTTTCAAACTCATCTTTAAATTTCCCAGAATATTTCCCGATTCCGTCATCAATTTCATCGAGGAGGCCATTCGTCGAACCTCCCAGTGCACCATCTTCTTTACCAATAACTTTTTCAACGAGCTCCGGTATCTGCGGTTTCAATGTCTCCCAATATCCATTTATACCTGCACCTTCCCTGTCTCCCAAAACGCCACTTTTAATGCTTACGACTTTCTTTTGCATGTCTTCAAAAATGCCCTTAACATTCTTATCTGCTTCTCTGCTGATATCCTTGAATTCCCCAGCAAGTGCCTTAATCTTTACATCAACCTGTTCAGTAAATTCCTTAAGTTGAGGTATATATGTCTCTAACTTATCTTTCCAGGCCAACAACTTTTTCCTCTCATCCTCAATATTATGCTTCCTGCTGGTAAAATCGCCGCCGGCTTCATTCAAGATTTTCTTCACCTCGTTTTTCCTTAATCCCTCAATAAATTCTTTTGTCTTCGCAATCCACTCTGCTACATCCAGAACATACTGTCTCAGTTTTTTATCAATGTCCTTGAGATCTGCAAATATGCTCTCAACTCTCTGCCTAACCTTGACAACAAATACCTTAACATGCTCCTCAATTTTGCAATCTACATCAATTTTCAACTTACCTAATGCAGCACTAATTTGCTTTTTTGTCTCATCCAGCGCTTGTCTGTCCATCGCCGACAGCTTCTGGAGACGCTTAATCTCATAGTTCACGGCCTTCAACGCACTGGTCAATCTGGGTTCTAAGGCAGAATTCATGTAGCGTACAGCAGTTTTCACATCTAGTTTATCTAATTTATTATCTCTAAATTCGAAAGTCTTATTGAACGTTTTGGCGAAGAAATTTATCTCGCTGTCCAACATTTCGTTTACTTGCTTCTCCGCCGCCTGCACTTTCTCGGGAACTTCACCCTCATTTTCCTGCGGCAATATATTTTGTACCTTTCGTGTAAATGTATCACCCACCTTACTTAACAAGTCTTCAATGGGCTTCTTGACTTTCTCATTGGACTCTCTCACTTCTATGTTGTATTTCTCGATCCCTTTAGTCAGACGGGGAAGAAGCTTAGTGAAACCATCGTGCCCTGAGCAAAGATGTTTGTTAATTTCATCACTTACCAAGTTTTGTAATGTTTTTCTACCCACATTGTATGTCTGAGTGTTTTTCACCGCCTCAAGCACACCACTCAAAAATCCCATCACCCCGTCACACAGCCTATCCAAGTCAGAGTACACAATCCCACTGCCGTCGTAGCCTTTGGACTCAGAGTTGAAGCCGAGGAAAGTCTGTAGGCCGTCACAAAGATTCTCTAAAAGGTTTTTAGGCTCATTTGGATGATTATTAAGATTCTTATAATTTTCACAAAGCTCCTTCACTTTCTTCAAAGCCTCCAACTTGGACTGCAATTTGGCTGGGTCAGCAGAGGGAGAGGGGGAAGAAGGAGAAGGAGTAAGATGGTTAGTAGGCTTTTCAAGTTGCTCTATTTGATCTGTAAGAGTCTTAATTTCTTTCTCAACTTTCTGCTTAAGCTCACTAATTTTATCGGTGTCAACAGCCTTCTCAGCAGAGTTGACAGACTCAGAAAGGGTAGTAACAAGAGAAGAGTAAACATCTTTTAGGTCATTTATAAGGTGCGGATTAGTGTCAAAAACAGCGATAATGGCATATATAACGGCTTTCTTAACACTCTCACTTTGACCAACAAATCCTCCAAGCTTACCAGCCAATTCACCAAGCTGGACAATCTTCTCTTCAACAGACTTCAAGGCAGGAGATGGAGGATGTTTTTTGTGAGCATTTTTACAATCTTCTAGACATGTTTTATAGAAGTTAATACTATGATTATCTGGGATATTTTCAACGGTTTTTTTGGATTCTTTGAATTTTTTCTCAGCCTCGTCATGCAGTCTCTGGTAGTACTGACAGTAAGTCTCCTTATCAGAGTATTTGAAGGGGCAAGAGAGCTTAGATTTTTCGGCTTTAAGGGAGGTAGTAGCGTTATTTATGGCCTCCTCAATCAACTTTTTCAAAGCTTGAGACAAGTGCTTAAGACCTTGGTCACCCTCACCATTCCCATACCTAACCTGGATCAACCAGTCGATGGACTCAGTCAGAAGGGCAGTGAAGGGTGACAAGGCACAAGTTATAAGGATGGTTTATAGAGGTCATAGCGGTATTATGGCGAGGTAATTCGAGCGATGTAGAGTGGGTTAAGGAGCGATGTAGAGTGGGTTAGGGAGCGATGTAAGGTGGGTTAAGGGGCGATGTAGAGTGGATTAAGGGGCGATGTAGAGTGGGTTAAGGGGCGATGTAGAGTGGATAAAGGGGCGATGTAGAGTGGATAGAGGAGCGGTGTAGAGTGGATAAAGGAGCGATGTGGAGTGGGTTAAGGGGCGATGTAGGGTGGGTTAGGGAGCGATGTAGAGTGGATGAAGGAGCGATGTAGAGTGGATAAAGGGGCGATGTAGAGTGAATAAGGGGCGATGTAGAGTGGGTTAAGGGGCGATGTGGAGTGGGTTAGGGAGCGATGTAGGGTGGGTTAGGGAGCGATGTAGAGTGGATTAAGGGGCGATGAAAAGTGGGTTAAGGGGCGATGTAGAGTGGATAAAGGAGCGATGTAGAGTGGGTAAAGGGGCGATGTGGAGTGGGTTAGGGAGCGATGTAGAGTGGATAAAGGGGCGATGTAGAGTGGGTTAAGGAGCGATGTAGAGTGGGTAAAGGAGCGATGTAGAGTGGGTTAGGAGCGATGTGGAGTGGATTAAGGGGCGATGTAGAGTGGGATAAGGGGCGATGTAGAGTGGATAAGGGGCGATGTAGAGTGGGTAAAGGAGCGATGTAGAGTGGGTAAGGGGCGATGTAGAGTCGATAAGGGAGCGATGTAGAGTGGATAAAGGGGCGATGTAGAGTGGGTAAAGGAGCGATGTAGAGTGGGTTAAGGAGCGATGTAGAGTGGGTTAAGGAGCGATGTAGAGTGGATTAAGGAGCGATGTAGAGTGGGTAAAGGGGCGATGTAGAGTGGGTTAGGGAGCGATGTAGAGTGGGTTAGGGAGCGATGTAGAGTGGTTAAAGGGAGCGATGTAGAGTGGGTAAAGGGGCGATGTAGAGTGGGTTAAGGGGCGATGTAGAGTGGGTTAAGGGGCGATGTAGAGTGGATAAAGGGGCGATGTAGAGTGGATAGAGGAGCGATGTAGAGTGGGTAAAGGGGCGATGTAGAGTGGATAGAGGAGCGATGTAGAGTGGATTAAGGGGCGATGTAGAGTGGGTTAAGGGGCGATGTAGAGTGTAGTAAGGGGCGATGAAGGGTGGATAAGGGAGCGATGTAGAGTGGGTAAAGGGGCGATGTAGAGTGTAGTAAGGGGCGATGAAGGGTGGATAAGGGAGCGATGTAGAGTGGATAAAGGGGCGATGTAGAGTGGGTTAAGGGGCAATGTAGAGTGGATAAAGGGGCGATGTAGAGTGGATTAAGGGGCGGTGTAGAGTGGGTTAGGGAGCGATGTAGAGTGGGTTAGGGAGCGATGTAGAGTGGGTGAAGGGGCGATGTAGAGTGGGTTAAGGGGCGATGTAGAGTGGGTTAGGGAGCGATGTGGAGTGGGTAAAGGGGCGATGTAGAGTGGATAAGGGAGCGATGTAGAGTGGGTTAGGGAGCGATGTGGAGTGGGTAAAGGGGCGATGTAGAGTGGGTTAGGGAGCGATGTAGAGTGGATAAGGGGCGATGTAGAGTGGATAAAGGGGCGATGTAGAGTGTGTTAAGGAGCGATGTGGAGTGGATAAAGGGGCGATGTAGAGTGGGTTAAGGGGCGATGTGGAGTGGATAAAGGGGCGATGTAGAGTGGATAAAGGGGCGATGTAGAGTGGGTTAAGGGGCGATGTAGAGTGGGTTAAGGGGCGATGTAGAGTGGGTTAAGGAGCGATGTGGAGTGGGTTAGGGAGCGATGTAGAGTGGATAAGGAGCGATGTAGAGTGGATAAAGGAGCGATGTAGAGTGGATAAAGGAGCGATGTAGAGTGGGTTAGGGAGCGATGTAGAGTGGGTTAGGGAGCGATGTAGAGTGGGTAAAGGAGCGATGAAGGGTGGGTTAAGGGGCGATGTGGAGTGGGTAAAGGGGCGATGTAGAGTGGGTTAAGGGGCGATGTAGAGTGGGTTAGGGAGCGATGTAGAGTGGATTAAGGGGCGATGTAGAGTGGGTTAGGGAGCGATGTAGAGTGGATAAAGGGGCGATGTAGAGTGGATCAGGGAGCGATGTAGAGTGGATAGAGGAGCGATGTAGAGTGGGTTAGGGAGCGATGTAGAGTGGATAAAGGAGCGATGTAGAGTGGATAAAGGGGCGATGTAGAGTGGATAAAGGGGCGATGTAGAGTGGGTTAAGGGGCGATGTGGAGTGGATAAAGGGGCGATGTAAGGTGGGTTAGGGAGCGATGTAGAGTGGATGAAGGGCCGATGTAGAGTGGGTTAAGGGGCGATGTAGAGTGGGTTAGGGAACGATGTAGAGTGGGTAAAGGGGCGATGTAGAGTGGGTTAGGGAGCGATGTGGAGTGGGTTAAGGGGCGATGTAGAGTGGGTTAAGGAGCGATGTAGAGTGGGTTAAGGAGCGATGTGGAGTGGATAAAGGGGCGATGTAAGGTGGGTTAAGGAGCGATGTGGAGTGGGTTAAGGGGCGATGTAGAGTGGGTTAAGGAGCGATGTAGAGTAGGTTAAGGGAGCGATGTAGAGTGGGTTAGGGAGCGATGTAGAGTGGATTAGGGAGCGATGTGGAGTGGATTAGGGAGCGATGTAGAGTGGGTTAGGGAGCGATGTGGAGTGGGTAAAGGAGCGATGTAGAGTGGGTAGAGGAGCGATGTGGAGTGGTTAAAGGGGCGATGTAGAGTGGGTTAGGGAGCGATGTGGAGTGGGTTAAGGGGCGATGTAGAGTAGGTAAAGGGGCGATGTAGAGTGGATAAATGGGCGATGTATAGTGGTTTAAGGGAGCGATGTGGAGTGGGTTAGGGAGCGATGTGGAGTGGATAAAGGAGCGATGTAGAGTGGGTAAAGGGGCGATGTAGAGTGGGTAAAGGGGCGATGTAGGGTGGATAAAGGGGCGATGTAGAGTGGGTAAAGGGGCGATGTAGAGTGGATAAAGGAGCGATGTAGAGTGGATTAGGGAGCGATGTGGAGTGGATTAGGGAGCGATGTAGAGTGGGTAAAGGGGCGATGTAGAGTGGGTAAAGGAGCGATGTAGAGTGGGTAAAGGAGCGATGTAGAGTGGATTAAGGGGCGATGTAGAGTGGGTTAAGGGGCGATGTGGAGTGGATTAGGGAGCGATGTAGAGTGGATAATAATCACCACTTTGGTCACCATGTCATCGCTGCCGTGACCATGTCATCGCTGCCGTAACCATGACATCGCTGCCGTAACCAAGTCATCGCTGCCGTGTCCATGTCATCGCTGCCGTGACCATGACATCGCTGCCGTAACCATGTCATCGCTGCAGTGACCATGTCATCGCTGCCGTAACCAAGACATCGCTACTGTGACCATGTCGTCGCTGCCGTGTCCATCAACTTGGTCAGGTGCTTGGTCAACACTTTGGTCGTGGCATTGGTCACCACTTTGGTCAGCACATAGGTCACCACGTTGGTCAGCACATTGGTCGTGGCATTGGTCAACACCTTGGTCATGGCATTGGTCACCACTCTGGTAAGGTGCTAGGTCAGGTGCTTGGTCAGCACTCTGGTCATGGCATTGGTCATCAACGCGATCATTAATGTCTAGAACATTAGATGTCAGTTGCCAGTTAGGTTATTGCGATCAGCTGCGCAGTAGATACCGCACCCTGTGGAACGGACGGATACGGAAGTAGATCATGACGCAGATGACGACGATGATGAGGGCGACGGGGACGATGATGTAAGGGGCGGGGGAGGAGGATGGATTAGAGTCGCCGGTTGAACGCTGTTGAATGACGGTTTGCTGCGGAACATGGGAGGAAGAGGAGTGACCGGGATAACCGGGGGAACGCTGCACAGTGGTGGACGATGAGCGAAGCTCTTGACTGGCGGCAAGTTGTTGACGCGTTTTAAAGCGTTTTTCTTCGCAACATTTACATTCACAATTGGAATGACACTTAATACATCCCTCACGATGGCATTGCTGTTGTCCACTTTGGCGCAAACTGTAGATATCGCGACACTGAAAAAAAACATCCTGTACATCCTCTACAACACATGTAGCAGCACCTGCAATTCGGCTTCTTACACCCATTGCCACACTTACAATCGTCCCAGGCCATCTTCCCCTTCCCCTCCCAGTCCCCTCAACCTGCAAACATATCAGTCACTTAAGCAAGCACTCACCAACTGCAACACGTACCACTGCCGCTCCCAGTCACCCCAACCTACAAACTTATCAATCACATAAGCAGCACTCACCAACTGCAACACGTACCACTGCCGCTCCCAGTACCCTTAACCTGCGAACATGTCAATCACTCAAGCAGCACTCACCAACTGCAACACGTACCACTGCCGCGCCCACTCCCCTCAACCTGCGAACATATCAATCACCTAGCAACGCACTCACCAACTGCAACATGACTTACTTAACCCTCACCCCTGTGTCCCCCCAGCCCGGGCCACCGACACCCACGCTGCCCGGGATACCACGGCTACGCCTGACGCGACGCATGTGATCAGCAGCAACCCTCACTCTTAATTATTAAATATTCGCAACGCCGTGAAAATTGCAGCGACCCGTGCGCTCAACTCCCACAGTGCAGCAGCACCGTGCTACGAGCCGCGTTATAGACGCCATACTGGCGGAGCGTGTCGGCTACGTGCCTAAATGTGATATTAACCATCGCTACATTGCCGCCTATAAACGCTACTTAACCAGGCCAACGCCGATTACGCCACCTGCCAGTGACTCGCAACACATGACTTACGTCACCCGCCGCGGTCCTCACGACCGCCTACTTTAGCGACCAATCACCCAGCCTCACGTGACACTGACTCAATGGGCAACGCGGACGCCTCCCACAGTCAACGCACAACTCAACGCAACAACCAAGTTACGGTTCATCCGCCAGCTTAGCACTTTGCCTGCGTGCTAGGTCAACACTTTGCCTGGGTGCTAGCTTACCACTTTGCCTGGTTGCCAGCTTACCACCTAGGCTGGTTGCTAGGTTGACACGTTGCATTGTCGTTCACTCATCACCTAATCTTGGTGCTATTTAGTTCACAGGTTGCCGCTAGAGTAATTCGAGACATTATACTACGTTTGTTGGTTAGGTGAGTAGGTGAAAAGCTAAGTGAGTAGTTAAGTGAGTTGTGTGAATTACAAATGTGACGATGATTACGGTTGTAGATATGATATCTTGGCAAGCCTTCCGACTTGCGCTGCAGCCAACAATGATTGCGCCGTTATCTTGTGCGACGACGGTATCCTCAGGTGCGATTTGATGTGTAGCACATCCAGTCTGCCAACCATCACGCAGATGAGGTAGAAGAGGGAGAGTGACCAGAGAGCCAGCACTAGGTAGGTGAACGGTTCTCTGATGGTCCAAATGAAGTTGTCACATTCCTCAAATAATTTGGTGAAGTGTTGCGATTTCAGTACGTTACAGATTTGGTTGTAGAAGTTTCGGCAGTAGCGTCTGCTGTCAGTGTGCATCAATTGGCTAGCGCTACCAAATGTGAATCCGTAACTGTAGAATGTACTAATAACGCCGCGACAAGTTACTAAGGCGTTGCACTTACAGTTGTATTCTTTACCGTGGCCACCTGGTTTACAATGACATCTGGTACATCCAAAGTTAACACAATCAATTTGTTGGAAGGCGTCAAGTAATGATTTCAGGTAGTTATAGAAAGTCCACGGTAGATACACAGCCCACGAGAGATACAGATCGGAATGTTTTTCTGCGAGATAGTTGTATGTATCG
>NW_012237208.1:0-3523 GCF_000981445.1 Babesia bigemina
CGAGAACAGCTTGATTCGTTCGCACAAGTCCAGTACGCCCGGAGCCAATATTTTTATTTAACAAGTCTAGTACATCTTTGAGTTTTTTATTGTCTCCAGTGATGTAATTATCATAAGTTGTCACTTCATTTTCGTTTTTAACTGCTTCAAGCACACCACTCAAAAATCCCATCACCCCGTCACACAGCCTATCCAGGTCAGAGTAGACAATACCAGTGCCGTCGTAGCCTTTGGAGTCAGAGTTGAAGCCGAGAAATTTTTCGAGGCCAGTACAGAGGTTAGTAAGGATGTTAGTAGGATTGTTTTTTAAGGTATTTTTAAGGTTCAAAATTTTACCAAATTCCTTGCCAAGCTCCCTAGGCGGCACATGGTCAGCGCAGTGGCAAGAGGTGGAAGAGGGGAAGAGAAGGGTGACAGGGCACAAGTTATAGTCATGGTTTATAGAGGTCATAGCGATATTATGGCGAAGTAATTCGAGCGATGTAGAGTGGATAAAGGGGCGATGTAGAGTGGGTTAAGGAGCGATGTAGAGTGGGTTAAAGGGCGATGTAGAGTGGGTTAGGGAGCGATGTAGAGTGGGTTAAGGGGCGATGTAGAGTGGGTTAAGGGGCGATGTAGAGTGGATAAAGGGGCGATGTAGAGTGGGTAAGGGGCGATGTAGAGTGGATTAGGGAGCGATGTAGAGTGGGTAAAGGGGCGATGTAGAGTGGGTTAAGGGGCGATGTAGAGTGGATAAAGGAGCGATGTAGAGTGGATAAAGGAGCGATGTAGAGTGGGTTAAGGAGCGATGTAGAGTGGATAAAGGGGCGATGTAGAGTGGATAAAGGGGCGATGTAGAGTGGATAAAGGGGCGATGTAGAGTGGGTTAAGGGGCGATGTAGAGTGGATAAGGGAGCGATGTAGAGTGGGTAAAGGGGCGATGTAGAGTGGGTTAAGGAGCGATGTAGAGTGGGTTAAGGAGCGATGTAGAGTGGGTTAGGGAGCGATGTAGAGTGGGTTAAAGGGGCGATGTAGAGTGGGTTAAGGAGCGATGTAGAGTGGGTTAAGGGGCGATGTAGAGTGGATTAAGGGGCGATGTAGAGTGGGTAAAGGGGCGATGTGGAGTGGATAAAGGGGCGATGTAGAGTGGGTAAAGGGGCGATGTAGAGTGGGTTAAGGGGCGATGTAGAGTGTGTTAAGGGGCGATGTGGAGTGGGTAAAGGGGCGATGTAGAGTGGGTTAAGGGGCGATGTAGGGTGGGTAACGGTGACATGCCCAGTGCCTCTCTGCATGGCCCCTTAATCCACTCTACATGGCCCCTTAATCCACTCTACATCGCTCCTTTATCCACTCTACATCGCCCCTTTACCCACTCCACATCGCCCCCTTATCCACTCTACATCGCCCCTTAATCCACTCTACATCGCCCCTTTATCCACTCTACATCGCCCCTTTATCCACTCTACATCGCTCCTTAACCCACTCTACATCGCCCCTTAACCCACTCTACATCGCCCCTTAACCCACTCTACATCGCCCCTTAACCCACTCTACATCGCTCCTTAACCCACTCTACATCGCTCCTTAACCCACTCTACATCGCCCCTTTACCCACTCTACATCGCCCCTTAACCCACTCTACATCGCCCCTTAACCCACTCTACATCGCCCCTTAACCCACTCTACATCGCCCCTTAACCCACTCTACATCGCCCCCTAACCCACTCTACATCGCTCCTTTATCCACTCCACATCGCCCCTTTACCCACTCTACATCGCTCCTTAACCCACTCTACATCGCCCCTTTACCCACTCCACATCGCTCCCTAACCCACTCTACATCGCTCCCTAACCCACTCTACATCGCTCCTTTACCCACTCTACATCGCCCCTTAACCCACTCTACATCGCTCCTTAATCCACTCCACATCGCTCCCTAACCCACTCTACATCGCTCCTTTACCCACTCTACATCGCTCCTTTATCCACTCTACATCGCCCCTAACCCACTCTACATCGCTCGAATAACCCTGCCATAATACCGCTATGACCTCTTTAAACCATCCTAATAACTTGTGCCTTGTCACCCTTCACTTCCCTCTTCCACCTCTGCCACTGCCATGTCCCATCATGTTCACCCTAACTCCAAATCTCTCGAATTACCTCGTCTTATTAACGCTATGACCTCTATAAACCTTAATAATAACTTGTTGATGCCGACCATTCTCTCACTGATGATGCTACTAGAAGAGCCTTGAAGGACATTGACTCCAAGCTCATTAGCCTTGGTCACCTTGCTGGACAGCTTGGAGGATTTGTTGGTCAAAGTGAGAGTGTTAAGAAAGCCGTTGTGAATGCTATTAAAGCCTATTTTGACAATAATCCAAGCCTTAAAAATGACCTAAAAGATGTTTACTCTTCTCATGTTACTAAGCTTTCTGTGTCTGACAAGTCTGCTGACCAGGCTGATGACACCGTGAAAATTAGTGAGCTTAGTCAGCTAGTTAGTAAAGAAATTGCTAAAATCAGTGCAGAAATTGAGCATCTTGAAAAGCATAATAACCTCTATAATCACTCTCCCCCTTCCCTATCGCCCTCTGCTGACTCAGCCAAATTGCAGTCCAAGTTGGAGGCTTTGAAGAAGGTGAAGGAGCTTTGTGGATTTTATGAGAATTCTAATAATCAACAAAATGAGCCTAAAAATCTCTTAGATAACCTTTGTGACGGCCTCGAAACCTTCCTCGGCTTCAATCCATCTTCCAAAGGCTACACTGGCCAGGGGATTGTGTACTCGGACCTGGATAGGCTGTGTGACGGGGTGATGGGATTTTTGAGTGGTGTGCTTGGTGCGGTGAAAAACACTCAGACATACAATGTCGGTAAAAATACATTACAAAACTTGGTAAGTAATGAAATTAACAATCATCTTTGCTCAGGGCACGAGGGCTTTAAAAGGCTTTTCGAAAAGTTGCCCAAGGAAATCGAGAAGTATAACAGGGACGTGAAAAAACAGAATGATGATATCACAGCCAAGATAAACAATTTAGAGATGCAGTTAAATACCATGAATGATAAGGTAAGTAAAGTTTTAGAAAATGATGCTGTTTCAGGTACAACCAAGAAATCCGTGCAGGCTGTGACGTACAGTGAGGAGCACGTGGAATACGCTGTGATAAATATTAGGCAGTATCTTCGTGACTGTCAATATAATGCCGATAGATTCAACGAAGCATTCGACCTAGAACAAAGATTAGACATGCAAACTGCTGTTAATGATCTTAACTCTAAGTTACGTAATGATGTACTTGTAGCCACGAAGGCAGTCAAACATGAAACACAGCGACTTGAGCAGTTGGCGCAGAAGGAGTGGGATGACTATAAATACATGAAGAGAACGGTGAGAGCAACGATGGAGAGTCTGAAATTATCAGTTAACGGTGAGGTAAAATACCAGGTAGATGAACTAGTTAAGAAATTGAAAGAGAAGGTTACGGAAATGAAAAATAACCTTGAACCAATTAGAGACAATCTCGGGGAATACATA
>NW_012237209.1:0-2385 GCF_000981445.1 Babesia bigemina
CCGCATGCCGCCTAACTCAATGCTCCTAACACTCCCATAGCCCCTTTACCGAATATACATCGCTCCCTTATCCACTCAACATCCCTAGAAATACCTCGCCATAATACCGCAAGGACCCCCTTTAAACCACAATACTAACTTGTGCCTTGTCACCCTTCACTACCCTTCTGACTGAGTCCATCCACTGGTTGATCCAGGTTAGGCATGGGAATGGTAAGGATGGTCCTACCCAGTTGGCTGAAGCTTTGAAAAAGTTGATTGAGGAGGCTATAGGTAACGCTACTAAGTCCCTTAAAGCCGAAAAATCTAAACTCGAATGCCCTGTTAAGTACAAGGGAAATGAGTCCACTTGCCAGTTCTACCAGAAGAAAATTGCTGAACTTGAAAAATCTCAAGAACTTGGAAAAAATTCAAATGGTTTTACTTCTAATGATCTTGAAGAAGCTAAACAAAAATGTGCCGCATCACATGAATATAAGCGTACCGATGCCCAGAAGAAAGCCTATGAGGACATTGACTCCAAGTTGAAACAGGTTGAAGAACTTAAAAAGAGTCTTGACAAATTCACTGAATCACTTGGTAAAAATGGTAATGAAAATATCCTTACTAACCTCTGCACTGGCCTCGAGAAATTCCTCGGCTTCAACACTGCTTCCCAAGGCTACCCTGGCCATGGCATTGTGTACTCTGACTTGGATAGGCTGTGTGACGGAGTGATGGGATTTTTGAGTGGGTGTGCTTGGTGCGGTGAAAAACGAAAATGAAGTGACAACTTATGATAAATACATCAGTGATGAAGATAAAAGACTTAATAAAGTAATTGAGAAACTGAATAATAAAATTGGCTCCGGGCGTACTGGGCTTGCGGCGTCTGTCGACGCGGTGCAGGGGTGGTTGGAAAAATATTGGACGCAGGTATGGAACTCAACAGGTACGGTAAATAAGAAGTTAAGCATGTTAATATATGACAAAATCGGTGACGAATGTATGAAATCTGTTTCAGTCAATGACACGAATCCACTTAATGAGCAGTTGGCCAATTGGTCCCGTGTCGTTGAGAAAATCAATAACGAGGTGAAGGGCATTTCCAGTGACGTCAGGGAATTAGATTCGTCGTTAAAGCAAAAAATAAGTAATGAGATGAAGCTAATTATCAGCGGTGTTGTTTCGCTGGAGACGTCTCTAAAGGACAGGCCGTTTGTGAAGCAGGTGAATGAAGTTGATAGGCAGTTGAAGGAGCAGAAACAATATGTAGAAAAGACAATCAATGAGGGGAGTGAGAAGGTTCAAGAGAGCCTGAAACTGGAAAAAACCAAAATAACCCAATACATTGATATGAAGGGTGTTGAATTACAACGGAATTTTCACTCTCAATTTTGGAAGATATGCGACAAATTGGGGGGGTTACGAGATGAGAGGAAGACAAACTTTTCTGCATTAAAATCAAATATAAATGACGCTCAAAAGTTAATAGAGTCATATATTGCGCACTTCGACGATAGATATAGGCATGCGATATCGAGGAAATTTGAAAACATAAAATCGCAAGTGCAGTATGTTGATTCTGATAATACGATATTTGCCTATGAGAAACGTTCGCTTATACAACAGGAAGTTACGGAACTCAAGTCTGCGATAGATGCAATAGGTTCGGAGTTGCAGAGACATGTTTTGAGCCTTGGGGATAAAATTAGACAGGCAGAATCGTTGCGCGCAACGGCATTTGATAATATTAGTGAGGTGTATAATAAACTAGACACTTATAATCACGAAAAGAATAAGAGGGAGAAAACAAGGCTTGGTCAAGAAATTGATAAAATCAGCAGTTCCAACACCTTAATCAAGAATGGTCCAGATAGCGCACAAAAAGAGGTAGAAAAGTTAGTTACTGCAGTTACTGAGCAGGTTGGTCAGTTGGATGTGCAGATTCAAAAGGATCTTGACGAATTAAAACGAGGCATGAATATTGACATTTTGGCCTACGTCTCGGGGTTGGTGAGAAATATGATGGAGGCTGCCAAGGAGGCAAGTCCTGGGTCAGTGGGCAGTGGCGGTAATGGTATTAAGAAACTTTTAGAAAAGATTGGAACCGATTCAACATTTCAGAAGTTAAAAGCATGGATACTAACTCTAGGTGATGAAGAGAAGAAAAACTTAGAATCCGGCCTTTATGCTTTAAATGCTTACAGTAAGACGTCAACCAATGTATATTACGATACGCAAAATATCACGAAAGCTCTATATGAAGATATTAAGGAGTCAGTTGGAAGCGCATTTATGGGTGCGGATTCAGATTCTTAGCTAGTAAGAACACTCCTGGGACCATATAGAGAGCACATTGAAAACGTCGGAAACAATACACTAAAAACCAAATTGGACGCCGTT
>NW_012237210.1:0-8196 GCF_000981445.1 Babesia bigemina
TCACGGCAGCGATGACATGGACACAGCAGCGATGACATGGTCACGGCAGCGATGACATGGTTACGGCAGCGATGACATGGACACGGCAGCGATGACATGGTCACGGCAGCGATGACATGGACACGGCAGCGATGACATGGTCACGGCAGCGATGACATGGTGATCAGAGTGGTATTTATCATCCACTCTACATCGCCCCTTTACCCACTCTACATCGCCCCTTTATCCACTCTACATCGCTCCCTAACCCACTCTACATCGCCCCTTTATCCACTCTACATCGCCCCTTTACCCACTCTGCATCGCCCCTTTATCCACTCTACATCGCTCCCTTATCCACTCCACATCGCTCCTTAACCCACTCTACATCGCCCCTTAACCCACTCTACATCGCTCCCTAACCCACTCTACATCGCCCCTTTTGTCCACTCTACATCGCTGCTTTATCCACTCCACATCGCCCCTTAACCCACTCTACATCGCTCCTTTACCCACTCTACATCGCCCCTTAACCCACTCTACATCGCTCCCTAACCCACTCTACATCGCCCCTTTATCCACTCTACATCGCCCCTTTATCCACTCTACTATACCGCTATGACCTCTTTAAACCATGATAATAACTTGTGCTATGTCACCCTTCACTTCCCTTCTGACTGAGTCCATCGACTGGTTGATCCAGGTTAGGTATGGGAATGGTGAAGGTGACCAAGGTCTTACCAAGTTGTCTCAAGCTTTGAAAAAGTTGATTGATGAGGCTATTGAGAAGGCTGAAAAGTCCCTAGAAGCCGAAAAATCTAAACTTGAATGCCCTGTTAAGTATAAGGGAAATGAGTCCACTTGCCAGTACTTTGGTAAACTACTCAACAATTCTAATGCATCTAAAGGTACTGCGAATTCTAATTCTATATCCGATGTAGATAAGAAAAATTATCAGAAATTCATTGATGACTGCAAATCTTCCCACTCCCGTAATCAGGACGCTGCTACTAAAAAAGCTTTGCAGGACATTGAGTCCAAGTTGTCTCAGGTTAACAAGCTTAAAGAGAGTCTTAAAGGATTGACTGAAGAAGAGAATTGTAAAAATCTTTTAGAAAACCTTTGTACTGGCCTCGAGACTTTCCTCGGCTTCAACTCTGCTTCCAAAGGCTACGATGGCCAGGGGATAGTGTACTCTAACCTGGACAGGCTGTGTGACGGGGTGATGGGATTTTTGAGTGGTGTGCTAAGTGCGGTGAAGGATGATGATGCGGTTAAAAAATATGATTTATATATTAAGAATGCCGATGAAAGATTAGCAAAACTTCTTAATAAACTCAAATCTTCAATAGGTAAGGGGTCTGCGGAATTTAGTACGCGGATTACAGAGGTGAGTCAGTGGTTGGAAAAATATTGGTCGCAGGTATGGAACTCAACAGGTACGGTAAATAAGAAGTTAAGCATGTTAATATATGACAAAATCGGTGACGAATATATGAAATCTGTTTCAGTCCATGACACGAACCCACTTAATGAGCAGTTGGCCAATTGGTCCCGTGTCGTTGAAAAAATTAACACCGAGGTGAAGGGCATTTCCAGTGACGTCAGGGAATTAGATTCGTCGTTAAAGCAAAAAATAAGTAATGAGATGAAGCTAATTATCAGCGGTGTTGTTTCGCTGGAGACGTCTCTAAAGGACAGGCCGTTTGTGAAGCAGGTGAATGAAGTTGATAGGCAGTTGAAGGAGCAGAAACAATATGTAGAAAAGACAATCAATGAGGGGAGTGAGAAGGTTCAAGAGAGCCTGAAACTGGAAAAAACCAAAATAACCCAATACATTGATATGAAGGGTGTTGAATTACAACGGAATTTTCACTCTCAATTTTGGAAGATATGCGACAAATTGGGGGGGTTACGAGATGAGAGGAAGACAAACTTTTCTGCATTAAAATCAAATATAAATGACGCTCAAAAGTTAATAGAGTCATATATTGCGCACTTCGACGATAGATATAGGCATGCGATATCGAGGAAATTTGAAAACATAAAATCGCAAGTGCAGTATGTTGATTCTGATAATACGATATTTGCCTATGAGAAACGTTCGCTTATACAACAGGAAGTTACGGAACTCAAGTCTGCGATAGATGCAATAGGTTCGGAGTTGCAGAGACATGTTTTGAGCCTTGGGGATAAAATTAGACAGGCAGAATCGTTGCGCGCAACGGCATTTGATAATATTAGTGAGGTGTATAATAAACTAGACACTTATAATCACGAAAAGAATAAGAGGGAGAAAACAAGGCTTGGTCAAGAAATTGATAAAATCAGCAGTTCCAACACCTTAATCAAGAATGGTCCAGATAGCGCACAAAAAGAGGTAGAAAAGTTAGTTACTGCAGTTACTGAGCAGGTTGGTCAGTTGGATGTGCAGATTCAAAAGGATCTTGACGAATTAAAACGAGGCATGAATATTGACATTTTGGCCTACGTCTCGGGGTTGGTGAGAAATATGATGGAGGCTGCCAAGGAGGCAAGTCCTGGGTCAGTGGGCAGTGGCGGTAATGGTATTAAGAAACTTTTAGAAAAGATTGGAACCGATTCAACATTTCAGAAGTTAAAAGCATGGATACAAACTCTAGGTGATGAAGAGAAGAAAAACTTAGAATCCGGCCTTTATGCTTTAAATGCTTACAGTAAGACGTCAACCAATGTATATTACGATACGCAAAATATCACGAAAGCTCTATATGAAGATATTAAGGAGTCAGTTGGAAGCGCATTTATGGGTGCGGATTCAGATTCTAAGCTAGTAAGAACACTCATGGGACAATATAGAGAGCACATTGAAAACGTCGGAAACAATACACTAAAAACAAAATTGGACGCCGTTAAGGGAGACGCATTAACGGCTATCAGGAGTATTATACGACCAGAGACCGGCACGATTGCGTTTTCCATATCACAAATTCAGTCGCAGCTGGAAGAACTTAGGACAAAATTGCATAATGACGTTATCAGAAAGCTCGATGAACTACGAAACAAACTGGGGAAAGATGCTCAAGATACCGGTGAATTAAGCCTCGGACAACTTAAAAACGAAATTAGCAATATACAAATGAATCAGATTACTAATGAAACTAGCAAAGTTCAAACACTTATGCAGGCAATACTTGGCAAAATAAGTATGCTTGAGAAGGCCCCTAAATTCGTTGACGAAAGAAAAAAAGAGGTTGAAGCGTTGATGGATGAGTTACGGTCTGAATTCGTGCAACTGCAGAACGATATGAATTACATTAGTGCTGTTGTAAACGCCGCCGATGTCACCTTAAGCAATGGCATTGATTCGGTTGGTGAGGCGCTTAAGGCAGCTGAACAGAACGCATATGACGTAATTTCTACGCTGCAGTCTGAGCTCAGTGATACAGTCCGACAAGCGTTCAACGATTTGCAACTATCCGTTTCTTACTTCAAATCCCAACTTCTCTCTGACGTCGACGCCTCATTCGCCAAAGTGTCCTATGAAGTCAAACAACTTTTCGCTAAACAAAAAAAAGCTGACCTGAGATCGCTACAAGCCTTGGTGTCGAGACAATTAAAAACCATTAAAATCATCATTGAAAAGGATTTATCGAGCGGAGTGAAGGGATTCTTAAAGACCATGGGAGACGTCTCGGTCGAGACTACAACCCTCACCGTTTCCCCCAAGAAGCTCAACGCATTGAAAGATAAAGATACCGTCGCTGCTCTGTCCACTGGCTTCCAGTCCCTCTTCATGATGCTTAAGGATTACATAAAGAAAGATATTACAAGGGTGCATAACGAGCATAAGAACGCTACTGATCCGGAGGGGAGCGAGGTGCTCTACACTGAAAAGCTGCTAAATGTCACGCTCTCACTCAGTGCCCTACTCTTAAACATCAAGAATAAAAATAGATACGATCATCGCGTCCCCGGGATGCTGGACGTATTGTCCGATACGATTGCTGGTCTCACTCCACAAGGCTTCGCCAAGCACACAACACCTGTTCTGGATTGCGTCACCAAAGGCGTTACTAATTTTGTCGGCGAACTGCAGAACGCGTACATATCCGTTTATGACGGTCAGGCATTCACGAGCGAGCTATGTCAAGTCATTGGACACGAATCTAACCCCCGGGAACCAAGGACGATATATGATCAGACTGACTACGGTCAGAAGTGCGCGAAAGTATTCTTGACTCTACTGGCGACGCTATTTAATGATTGTGAGAAGTTGAGGAAGATATGTCAAGAAACGCCATTTAATCACATATACAGATCTTACCCGAGATATGATAATAAGCTCGGAGATTTCTTCAGCTATCATGGATTCAGTGTTTCTATGTTTCGTGATTCGCATGAGGGCGAGTTGAGGAATAAGGCAAATTTCACTGGCACAGATATTCATGCGATGATCCACGAAAAAATTTTTGACGTTTCCGCAATTAACCTTTTGAAACAGTGGATGACTAAAAAGAACAAGGCAAGCGACGTAGCTTCTACTGATGCAGATAACATGAGTCTTCTCGACATACTTCAGTTCCTGTACGAGTGCCTTGAAACGTATTACCGTGTCTGCCACGTAACCAGTTCCTCAACCGGCAAACATCCATCGTCCGTCTACGATATGCTGCTTTGGCTGACCGGTCTAACCCATAATCGCGTGTACACAGATCTGGCACTTAACGGCTTTGAAGATTTATTTGAGAAGCCTAAGGACGATGATGCCGTTGAAGCTAATACGGAAGACGGTATAGCTGTTGGCGTTGAAAAAGAAGTATCGCTAGCAGCCTATCCTCACGATATCACGGTTCCAAGATTATCGGCCAGCCTTCGCGACGTCTGCGTCTATTCCGAAGAAATGCTTGTTGCCATCATGGGTCACGGCCATTCTGAAGGCCGTTACGCTTGCGATTTCAATACCAACCCGGACAAATTTGCGTATCCCAGCGACCCATCCAAGTGCTTGGACATGCTTTTTGAAATTTTGCTTAGACTTCAAGAGCAACTCTACTTGCTCTATATGCGCTGTCGGCGTACCAGAGATACGATGAGTTGGCGTGAGTGTTGGTATGGCCGTGGCGTCGGCGGTTCGTCATGGAAGTGCAATACCATGCAATGTCCTGAGCAAATCTCCAACCAAAGTGCTGACCAAAAGCATAAGCAAACATGTAACCAAAACTGCAACCAAACAGCTGAGTGCGGTATTAAGTCACCCTTGCAATCTTTCCTCGAAGACGGGCTTCCCGGTTTTCTGCCGCACCCGTACAGCAAAGCTGACTGCAAGATGACTTGCTCACTTGCTAACCACCGGGGCATACCGTGCAAAACACCGATGGGTTTTAGTGACATAAGCGTAATGGCGTCGCATACTAGTAAGGGTGAGCGAATCGTGGAAGCCCTTCGTGACGTCTGTGGTAGTAAGCATTCTCCTCTTAGCCAGCTCTGCAGTCTCCTGCTGTGTCTCCTAAACAGACCGCCGCAAACGCTCGGAGATATGTTCGCATTCTACTACAACTTCATCTCTAATTGGGGTGGAAAGGGGCGTGAGCATAAGAGTGATGCGTTCAACGGCGCGGTTAATGACGCCTATTTCGGGGCGGAGTATCAAGACTTCACCATTAAAAATGTATTCGGTTCACACATACACGACAAGAACAATCATCCCAAGGGTGACCTGTTTGGTTTGGTAGACTGTTACTCTGGTAAGGGTGACAGGACACCCAAAGGTTCTTGCGGTCCGTACATGAGGCCAATTAGCGGTGACATCCGCAACACATTTTCGAGCAAGCACGCCGGCACTTATCTTTCATGGATCGTCTACATCACAGAGACGTTTTATGACTTGCTTAAGAAATTATTCGAAGAATGCAACAAATGTTGCGGCGACGATAAACCGAAGTGCCGTACTGCACGGTGCTCACGAAATTGTAATTTCAATGGCAAGAAGCCAGACCCCAATCACGCCGATTCATGTGAGTCCATTGTCAAATGCAAGTTTACCAGGCCGACGCTGTACAAATATGGCTTCGTAAATGAAGACGCATTGATGCTTGCCGATAAGCCAACCAAACGCACGTGCAAAGATTTCTGCAAGGCCCTAAAAACTGTTCTCAGTGATAAAGTAGATGACGACGCGGCACTTGCAAAGTTGGTATATGTAACGATTCCAGAATTCCTATACCAGATCCGTTTCCCCTTCATGACCTTAACCCTTTCCCTCTGGCTCCTCTCTCTGTTGTACCTCATCCACATCATGGTCATCCGCCTCGACCTGCTCCACATCAAATCGCATTTGCACTCACCCTCATCACATCGTATCGCCGCTCAGTCACTACTTGCTGCTGCTCGCGTTAACAAGCTTAACAGGGTGTTTTATCTGCAACCATAATCGTACTCACGTGTTTACTATCTACACTCACCTAGCATATCACCTACTCACCTATACAACTAATTGTTGTCTAATGTTTTGAATCACTCATTAACCGTTGTACGTGATTGTGTAATAGTTAACTAAAGTGCTGAACAATGTGCTGACCAAAGTGCTGCCCAAAGTGTTGACCAAGGTGCTGACCAAGATGCTGACCAATGTGCTGACCAAAGTGGTGACCAATGTGCTGACCAAGGTGCTGACCAATGTGCTGACCAAGGTGCTGACCTATGTGCTGACCAACGTGGTGACCAATGTGCTGACCAACGTGATGACAGTAGATGGTTACGGCAGCGATGTCATGGTGACGGCAGCGATGACATGGTTACGGCAGCGATGACATGGTTACGGCAGCGATGACATGGTCACGGCAGCGATGTCATGGTGACGGCAGCGATGACATGGTTACGGCAGCGATGACATGGTTACGGCAGCGATGACATGGTCACGGCAGCGATGACATGGTCACGGCAGCGATGACATGGTTACGGCAGCGATGACATGGTCACGGCAGCGATGACAGAGTCACGGCAGCGATGACATGGTTACGGCAGCGATGACAGTGGTGACCAAGTTGATGACATGGTGACCAAGTTGACGACATGGTTACGGCAGCGATGACATGGTTACTGCAGCGATGACAGGGTCACGGCAGCGATGGCATGGTCACGGCAGCGATGACATGGTCACGGCAGCGATGGCATGGTTACAAGTGGTGATTAGTATCCACTCTACATCGCCCCTTTATCCACTCTACATCGCCTTTTCACCCACTCTACATCGCCCCTTATCCACTCTACGTCGCCCCTTTACCCACTCTACATCGCTCCCTTACCCACTCTACATCGCTCCCTAACCCACTCTACATCGCCCCTTCATCCACCTTTCATCGCTCCCTAACCCACTCTACATCGCTCCCTAACCCTCTCTACATCGCCCTTTTACCCACTCTATATCGCTCCTAACCCACTCTACATCGCCCCTTTACCCACTCTACATCGCCCCTTAACCCACTCTACATCGCCCCTTAACCCACTCTACATCGCCCCTTTATCCACCTTACATCGCCCTTTTACCCACTCTACATCGCTCCTTATCCACTCTACATCGCTCCCTAACCCACTCTACATCGCTCCCTAACCCACTCCACATCGCTCCCTAACCCACTCTACATCGCCTTTTTATCCACTCTACATCGCCCCTTTATCCACCTTACATCGCTCCCTAACCCACTCTACATCGCCCCTTTGTCCACTCTACATCGCCCCTTTACCCACTCTACATCGCTCCCTTATCCACTCTACATCGCTCCTTTACCCACTCTACATGGCTCCTTCACCCACTCTACATCGCTCCCTAACCCACTCCTCATCGCTCCCTAACCCACTCTACATCGCCCCTTTATCCACCCTACATCGCTCCTTAACCCACTCTACATCGCCCCTTTACCCACTCCACATCGCTCCTTTACCCACTCCACATCGCTCCCTGACCCACTCCACATCGCTCTCTAACCCACTCTACATCGCCCCTTTATCCACTCTACATCGCTCCCTGACCCACTCTACATCGCTCCTTTATCCACTCTACATCGCTCCCTAACCCACTCCACATCGCTCCTCTATCCACTCCACATCGCTCCCTTATCCACTCTACATCCCTTGAATCACCTCGCCATAATACCGCTATGACCTCTATCCACCATGGCAATAACTTCTGCCTTGTCACCCTTCACCTCCCTTCTTCCACCTCTTGCCACTGCCCTG
>NW_012237211.1:0-2023 GCF_000981445.1 Babesia bigemina
GCGCTGCCGGCACGCCTGCGGAGCCGCCACGGCCAACTGCAGCTGCGGCTGTACGGCACGCCAGACGCCGCCAGTGTCGCGCTGGTGCCACATTGGTGTGGTTACGTGCCTGTGTTGCCTCCCTGCCCCAGCCCACATCCGCCCGTTGTGCCGGGCTCCGGTGCGTGAGGTCTGCGGGCGGGGTGCCCGGACTGGGGGCTTGGCAGTCGAGGCACCAGACGGATGGCAGCTAGGGCACGGCAGTGAAGCAGTGCTGGCGGATGACATATTGGACCAGGTTTGGCGCAGTGCTGCGTGTTGTAGGCCGTGTCTGTCTGCCTCGCTCCACGACCCCCGGCGCCGCGCAGCCGCCGTGTCAGCGGATACGGGGCGTAGCAGATACCACAACTCAATGCGCTACCGGCACCTAATAGCTATAAGACGTAGTATCGTACGCACTTTGATGTGGCTGTGATGGCCTGGCTCCCAACACCCGTCACCCTGCCGCCACCGCCGCCACGCCTACACCGCTGCGGACGGGCTCTGAGGCAGGCGGGTCGTGGGCACTGGCGGTGGCACCAGGCGTCATGAGACGATACTGTCATCGGAGCTGCCTGGCACCACACTTGCTGAAATAACACTTGCTGGCACTCGTCCAGCTGCTACCCGGGCATCCACTGCCGCCAACACGCCTGGGGAGGGTCTGTGGCGCCGGGTGGAGTCGCTGGGTGGAGTCGCTGGGTGTGACATCGCCAGACCGCGGCAGGCGCAGCGCAGCACACGATGTGACCTGGTGTCGCGGTATAGCTGCTCTATATGTACCATCCACCGACACGCATCCGGGCAGTCCGGGAGCGGCGCTGCCGGCACGCCTGCGGAGCCGCCACGGCCAACTGCAGCTGCGGCTGTACGGCACGCCAGACGGCGCCAGTGTCGCGCTGGTGCCACATTGGTGTGGTTACGTGCCTGTGTTGCCTCCCTGCCCCAGCCCACATCCGCCCGTTGTGCCGGGCTCCGGTGCGTGAGGCCTGCGGGCGGGGTGCCCGGACTGGGGGCGTGGCAGTCGAGGCACCGGAGGGATGGCAGCTAGGGCACGGCAGTGAAGCAGTGCTGGCAGATGACAGATTGGACCAGGTTTGGCGCAGTGCTGCGTGTTGTAGGCCTTGTCTAACTGCCTCGCTCCACGACCCCCGGCGCCGCGCAGCCGCCGTGTCAGCGGATACGGAGAGTAGCAGATACCACAACTCATTGCGCTGCCGGCACCAGGCAGGCACTGATGTAGTATGGTACGCACTTCTATGTGGCCGTGATGGCCTGGCTCCCAACACCCGTCACCCTGCCGCCACCGTCGTTACGCCTACACCGCTGGGCAAACGGCCTCTGAGGCAGGCGGGTCGCGGGCACTGGCGGTGGCACCAGGCGTCATGAGACGACGATACGTGTGACCGAGGCTGCCTGGCACCACACTTGCTGAAATAACACTTGCTGGCACTCGTCCAGCTGCTACCCGGGCATCCACTGCCGCCGGCACGCCTGCGGAACCGCCACGGCCAACTGCAGCTGCGGCTGTACGGCACGCCAGACGCCGCCAGTGTCGCGCTGGTGCCACATTGGTGTGGTTACGTGCCTGTGTTGCCTCCCTATCCTAGCCCACATCCGCCCGTTGTGCCGGGCTCCGGTGCGTGACGCCTGCGGGCGGGGTGCCCGGACTGGGGGCTTGGCAGTCGAGGCACCAGACGGATGGCAGCTAGGGCACGGCAGTGAAGCAGTGCTGGCGGATGACATATTGGACCAGGTTTGGCGCAGTGCTGCGTGTTGTAGGCCGTGTCTGTCTGCCTCGCTCCACGACCCCCGGCGCCGCGCAGCCGCCGTGTCAGCGGATACGGGGCGTAGCAGATACCACAACTCAATGCGCTACCGGCACCTAATAGCTATAAGACGTAGTATCGTACGCACTTTGATGTGGCTGTGATGGCCTGGCTCCCAACACCCGTCACCCTGCCGCCACCGCCGCCACGCCTACACCGCTGCGGACGGGCTCTGA
>NW_012237212.1:0-2331 GCF_000981445.1 Babesia bigemina
CAAAAATCCCATCACCCCGTCACACAGCCTGTCAAGGTCAGAGTACACTATCCCACTGCCATCGTAGCCTTTGGTAGCAGAGTTGAAGCCGAGGAAAGTCTCGAGGCCGGAGCAGAGGTTAGTAAGGATGTTAGTAGGGTTGTTATTTGAGGTATTTTTAAGGTTTTAAATTTTGTCAAATTTCTTGCCAAGCTCCCTAGGCGGCACATGGTCAGGGCAGTGGCAAGAGGTGGAGGAAGGAAAGTGAAGGGTGACAAGGCACAAGTTATTAGGATGGTTTATAGAGGTCATAGGGGTATTATGGCGAGGTAATTCAAGGGATGTAGAGTAGATAAGGGAGCGATGTAGAGTGGATAAAGGGGCGATGTGGAGTGTGTTAGGGAGCGATGTAGGGTGGATTAGGGAGCGATGTAGAGTGGGTTAGGGAGCGATGTGGAGTGGATAAGGGGCGATGTAGAGTGGGTTAAGGGGCGATGTAGAGTGGGTTAGGGAGCGATGTGGAGTGGGTTAGGGAGCGATGTGGAGTGGGTTAGGGAGCGATGTGGAGTGGGTTAGGGAGCGATGTAGAGTGGATCAAGGGGCGGTGTAGAGTGGGTAAAGGGGCGATGTCGAGTGGGTTAGGGGGCGATGTAGAGTGGCTTAGGGAGCGATGTAGGGTGGGTTAAGGGGCGATGTAGAGTGGATAAAGGGGCGATGTAGAGTGGATAAAGGGGCGATGTAGAGTGGGTTAAGGAGCGATGTAGAGTGGGTAAAGGAGCGATGTAGAGTGGGTTAAGGAGCGATGTAGAGTGGTTTAGGGAGCGATGTAGAGTGGGTAAAGGGGCGATGTAGAGTGGATAAAGGGGCGATGTAGAGTGGGTTAAGGGGCGATGTAGAGTGGATAAAGGGGCGATGTAGGGTGGGTTAAGGAGCGATGTAGAGTGGATAAAGGAGCGATGTAGAGTGGGTTAGGGAGCGATGTAGAGTGGGTTAAGGGGCGATGTGGAGTGGGTTAAGGGGCGATGTAGAGTGGATAGAGGAGCGATGTGGAGTGGGTTAGGGAGCGATGTAGAGTGGGTTAAGGAGCGATGTAGAGTGGATAAGGGAGCGATGTAGAGTGGATAAAGGAGCGATGTAGAGTGGATAAGGGGCGATGTGGAGTGGATAGAGGAGCGATGTAGAGTGGGTTAGGGAGCGATGTAGAGTGGGTTAAGGGGCGATGTAGAGTGGGTTAGGGAGCGATGTAGAGTGGATTAGGGAGCGATGTAGAGTGGATAAAGGAGCGATGTACAGTGGGTTAGGGAGCGATGTAGAGTGGGTTAAGGGGCGATGTGGAGTGGGTTAAGGGGCGATGTAGAGTGGGTTAAGGGGCGATGTAGAGTGGGTAAAGGGGCGATGAAGGGTGGATAAAGGGGCGATGTAGAGTGGATAAAGGGGCGATGTGGAGTGGGTTAAGGGGCGATGTAGAGTGGGTTAAGGGGCGATGTAGAGTGGGTTAAGGGGCGATGTGGAGTGGATAGAGGAGCGATGTAGAGTGGGTTAGGGAGCGATGTAGAGTGGATTAAGGAGCGATGTAGAGTGGATTAAGGAGCGATGTAGAGTGGGTTAAGGGGCGATTAGAGGAGGTGAAGGAGCGATGTGGAGTGGGTTAGGGAGCGATGTAGAGTGGGTAAAGGGGCGATGTAGAGTGGATAAAGGAGCGATGTGGAGTGGGTTAAGGGGCGATGTAGAGTGGGTTAGAGAGCGATGTAGAGTGGGTAAAGGGGCGATGTAGAGTGGGTTAAGGGGCGATGTGGAGTGGGTTAGGGAGCGATGTGGAGTGGATAAAGGGGCGATGTAGAGTGGATAAAGGGGCGATGTAGAGTGGATAAAGGGGCGATGTAGAGTGGATAAGGGAGCGATGTAGAGTGGATAAGGGAGCGATGTGGAGTGGGTTAAGGAGCGATGAAGAGTGGGTTAGGGAGCGATGTAGAGTGGGTTAGGGAGCGATGTAGAGTGGATAAAGGAGCGATGTAGAGTGGGTAAAGGGGCGATGTGGAGTGGATTAGGGGGCGATGTAGAGTGGGTTAAGGGGCGATGTAGAGTGGGTTAGGGAGCGATGTAGAGTGGGTTAAGGAGCGATGAAGGGTGGGTAAAGGGGCGATGTAGAGTGGATAAAGGGGCGATGTAGAGTGGGTAAAGGGGCGATGAGGAGTGGGTTAGGGAGCGATGTAGAGTGGATAAAGGGGCGATGAAGAGTGGATAAGGGGCGATGTAGAGTGGATTAGGGAGCGATGTAGAGTGGATAAAAGAGCGACGCAGAGTGGATAAAGGGGCGATGTGAGTGATAAAGGGCGAGAAGACGGCTCCTTT
>NW_012237213.1:0-5610 GCF_000981445.1 Babesia bigemina
TTTATTTACCCATTCCCGTACTTTTTTTCCAAAGAACCCTTTTTTATCCTTTTATTGGGAAGTTCTTGGCGGTATTTGGCCACCTTTTTCAGATTCCCCTGCAACCCTTCCTCTTCTCTCTCACCTTCAGTGCTTTTAACCTGTTTCATAATGGTTCCCAGCAGCTGCTCCTTAATGTACTTTCTCAGTGCACCTTTAATTTTATCCTTCGTAGTCTTTAATCCAGTCCTAACCGCCCTGTCCAGCTTAAGCACATCAGAGAGCGCTTCCGGCACCAACCTCTCAACACTTTTCTTAGCCGTACTAGCCGCGTCGTAGAGCTTCTGCGCCTTTTGCTTCAACTGCAACGCGGCCTTTTCAACATTCCTCCATTTTTCCGCGTCAGCTCCGGCCTTCTTAGTCCCTGACTGCTCTGTAACCTCCTTCAATATAGCTTTAGACTGCTCAATGCCATACTTTGCAATCTCCGTGGCACGGTCAATCCATTTTTTCAGGTCTGTATCAACTGACGTTAAAGTTTTTTTTACAGCATTTAGAGGATCGTGTATCTGAACTTTGAATTCATGCCCCAATCTGATTTTCACATCATTCATACGCTCATCAATTCTTTCATCCACCTTCTGTTTGAGATTTAGCAACTCACTTCCAGCCAAGTCGACTACGTCTTTTAATTCCGTGTTCGCCGCCGCCGCCTCGAACGATTTCACCTGCAACTTAATTTTATATAACGCATCTTTCAACTTATCTCTAAGCGTCGGATCCAGATTCTCGTACTCATTTTCCGCGGCATCATACGCTCCCGAGATCCACCCAGCATCAGCGATGCAGGCGTCAAGCAACACAGGCACCTTACTAAGTGAGTCACCATATACAGCATTAAGTTTATTAAGTGAATCATGCATATTATTAAATTTTTCTGTTTTTAAGTATTCTAATGATTTTTTAAGTGCGCTAGTTTTTTTATCTAGCTCCCCATCCCACTCCCCCAGCGCCTCGCTCACAGCCTCAACGGCCGCAGACAATCCGCCAGTTTTGTGCATACTGTCTTTAATTTTTTCGAGTGTTTTATCCATCTTAGAATAGTAAGTTGTCACTTCATTTTCGTTTTTCACCGCTTCAAGCACACCACTCAAAAATCCCATCACCGCATCACACAGCCTGTCCAAGTCAGAGTACACAATCCCAGTGCCGTCGTAGCCTTTGGAAGATGGGGAGTAACCAAGAAAAGTCTGAAGACCGTCACATAAATGCGTTAAAATATTACTATTAGGGTTATTTCCGAGATCATCAGTAAATGTTTCAAGCTTATCTTTAAGATCATCAAGTTGTTTCTGACGCTCAGTAATTTCATCATAGGCTTTCTGCTTGGAACCGTCACGGTAATAAGTGTGGTTATTTTGGCAGCGTTGTTTTTGTTTTTCAAGTTCAGTTATTGGAATTTGAGTTTTAGGATGAACAGAATTTTTAGCGTCCTTGGCTTCCTTAATCAGCCTATCATAATACTGGCAAGTGGACTCATTTCCCTTATACTTAACAGGGCATTCAAGTTTAGATTTTTCGGCTTCGAGGGACTTTTCAGCCTTATTTATGGCCTCCTCAATCAACTTTTTCAAAGCTTCAGCCAAATGCTTAAGACCATCACCACCATCACCATTCCCATACCTAACCTGGATCAACCAGTCGATGGACTCAGTCAGAAGGGAAGTGAAGGGTGACAAGGCACAAGTTATTATTGTGGTCTAAAGAGGTCATAGCGGTATTATGGCGAGGTGATTCGAGCGATGTGGAGTGGATAAAGGGGCGATGTAGAGTGGATAAAGGGGCGATGTAGAGTGGGTTAGGGAGCGATGGAGAGTGGATAAGGGGCGATGTAGAGTGGGTTAAGGGGCGATGTAGAGTGGGTTAAGGAACGATGTAGAGTGGGTTAAGGGGCGATGTAGAGTGGGTAAAGGTGCGATGTAGAGTGGATTAGGGAGCGGTGTAGAGTGGGTTAGGGAGCGATGTAGAGTGGGTAAAGGAGCGATGTGGAGTGGGTTAGGGGGCGATGTAGAGTGGCTAAAGGAGCGATGTAGAGTGGGTAAAGGGGCGATGTAGAGTGGGTAAAGGAGCGATGTAGAGTGGATAAAGGGGCGATGTAGAGTGGGTTAAGGAGCGATGTAGAGTGGATAAAGGAGCGATGTAGAGTGGATGAAGGAGCGATGTAGAGTGGGTTAGGGAGCGATGTAGAGTGGGTTAAGGAGCGATGTAGCGTTGGTAAAAATGCGATGTAGGGTGGGTAAAGGGGCGATGTAGAGTGGGTTAAGGGGCGATGTAGAGTGGATAAAGGGGCGATGTGGAGTGGATTAGGGAGCGATGTTGAGTGGATAAACGGGCGATGTAGAGTGGATAATAAACACCACTTGTGACCATGTCATCGCTGCCGTGCCCATGTCATCGCTGCCGTGCCCATCAACTTGGTCACCACCTTGGTCAGCACATTGGTCACCACTCTGGTCATGGCATTGGTCACCACTTTGGTCGTGGCATTGGTCAGGTGGTTGGTCAGCACATTGGTCACCACTTTGGTCATGGCATTGGTCACCACATTGGGCAGCACTTTGGGCAGCATTTTGGTCATGGCATTGGTCAGCACGTTGGTCAGCACGTTGGTCATGGCATTGGTCAGCACGTTGGTCAACACGTTGGTCAGCACTTTGGTCAGCACTTTGGTCAGCACATTGGTCAGCACGTTGGTCATGGCATTGGTCAGCACTTTGGTCAGCACATTGGTCAGCACGTTGGTCAGCACTTTGGTCAGCACGTTGGTCAGCACGTTGGTCAACACTTTGGGCAGCATCTTGGTCAGCACTTTAGTTAACTATTACACAATCACATACAACGGTTAATGAGTGATTCAAAACATTAGACAACAATTAGTTGTATAGGTGAGTAGGTGATGCTAGGTGAGTGTAGGCAGTAAACACGTGAGTACGATTATGGTTGCAGATAAAACACCCTGTTAAGCTTGTTAACACGTGCAGCGGCGAGTAGTGACTGAGCAGCTATACGATGTGATGATGGACTATGTAGATGCGATTTGATGTGGAGCAGGTCGAGGCGGATGACCATGATGTGGGTCAGGTAGAGGAAGGAGAGGAGCCAGAGGGCGACGGTGGTCCAGAAGAATTTTTCTCTAATTTTCCAAAGGAAGTTCGGAATGGTGATATATGTCAAATCGCCAAGAACATTACCCTTTTTCAAAACCTTATTTAATGCGTTGCAGAAGTCTTGGCACGTTCGTTTTGTTTCCGGGCCATATGTTCCGCTGAGGTTTGATTCGCTCTGAAATACAAATCCGTATTTGCATAATGTCGGACGTGTGAATGGGCACTGAGCAATTGACCTACAGTTTTTAGAATGAGTGGAGGTATGGGAAACTAAACAGTTCTGGTGACACGTCTTACCATGACACCGTGATCCTGGGGTTTTGCAGTTTTTGCAACACTCTTCGTACAGCTTCTTGAGTAAATCGTAAAATGCTTCCGTGAGATAGACAATCCAAGTGAGATATTTGTCGGCATTGACTTCGGAGAAAACTGTCCATATATTGTGGCCAAATGGCTGCATATACCGGCCGCATTCCATTTCAGTTTTGTTACCGTAATCGCACGTAAATAAACTATGCAGCTCACCGTTAACGTGATTACCAGTCCTGTGATCGCTGCCCTTAAATATCGTGGTTATATCCAAATCTGGATATGCTTCACCGAAATGGGCCTTTGTGACGGCATCATTGAAAGCATAGCATTTATGCGTATTGCGTTTGCTGTTACTACCATTCCAACCTTTAAGTAGATGATAGTAGAATGAGAACATGTCGTCCAAGGTCTGCGGAGCTCGCTGTAACAAGCACGTAAGTGAGGCGCAGATTGCAGCCAAGGGTGTATTCGGTGTACCGCATAAAGCTGCTAAAGCCTCTGCGAGGTGCGATCCTTTTTTTGTATGTGACGCCGTTACACTGATATCTGCAAAGCCCATTGGAGTTTTGCATGGTATGCCACGATGGTTTGGCGCTTCACAAGTTAGTTTGCAATTGGGTGTTTTGAAGGGGTGAGGGAGAAACCCAGGCAGACCATCCTCCAAGAATGACTGCAGAGGCGACTTTATGCCACACTTCGGGTGTTGCTCACACGTTTGGGCAGCGTTTTGGTTACACTTTTGGGCACCTCTTTGGTTGGCAATTAGGTCAGCGCATTGTATCTCATTGCACTCCCATGACGAACCGCCCACGTGCCGACCATAATAACAATCACGCCACGACACAGCGTTTGATAAACGATGACACTGAACGTATATGAAGTAGAGTTGATTATATAGTCTAATCAGTATTTCTATGCATAGGTCTAGACACTTTGACGGGTTACTTGGATATGACAACTTGTCCGGGTTCGTATTGAAATCACAGGCGTAACGACCACCTGCGTGTCCGTGGCCTAGTATTGCACACAATACCTCATACGAATGATGGCATACCTCCATAAGTGTGGTCGAGAGATTTGCAACGCTGACTTCATGTGGATAAGCTGGCAATGCGTCGGCAGTTTCGTCAACGAAGGATACGTCCTCACTGTCTGCTGGCGCAGATTGTTCACCCTTATCGAACAAATCGCTAAATGCGTTAAGCGATAGTTGCGGGTACACTTGATTATATGTTAAGCCACAGAGCCATGAGAGCATCTGGTAAATGTTGCATGGCAGCTTAGATGACTGTACAGTTGGTAGGTGACAGACAGTGTAGTATTGATTTACATGTTGGAAGATGCACGCTATTATATCGATTAGTCCGAAGTTGTACCGTTTCCTATTTGGTCTGCACTGCTTAAGATGTTCATTATAGTGCGCGTTTTGAATATTTTGCGTAAGGTGACCAAGTATGTTTCTGCCCATCATTTTAGCAGAGCACTGAACCTCGCCATCCTGCCTACCATTCTCACTGCCTAATTTATACCCGCATTTTTGCAGTAGATCACCTAGCGTGTTTTCCTTGTCATCAGAAGATGCGTATATTTTGAGCCCCCGCAACACAGTCTTTTCAGTCAACTGCGTATACAACTCAGTCAGGTCATCGGAAAGCATCTTTTGAATTGTCAAGAAGACTTTCACACCATTTCTGCTTTCCTCAGGTGCTTTGTCCGTAAAAGTACCATCCCACGTAATTCCTTTCGCACAGTCATAAGAGGATATGTATGCCTTCCTCATCTCGTTAACGAAACCGCGCAGACCAACACGTATGCCATCAAGGATGGCAGTGTTCGGATCGGCAAAATCTTGCGGCGTGAGACCATTGACAGCGTTCATCAGCTCATCGAGTAGACCGGGTATCTTATAGTCATAATAATTCTTGTCGGTGATGTGTTTGAGTACGTTGCCAAGCGCGGTGTACACAGCTGTGAGCTTCGATGCGTAGGGATCCGGTGTCTTCGGGAGGGAAGGATTCTTCTTTCTGTTCTCTTCATCGTTACGCCTAGTGATCTCCTGCTGGAGGTAATGGTTTATTGCGGTGAAAAAATTGTTGAAGGCGAAGGACAGATCACGGACACTTTTTTCTCCTACGAATCAGAGCTATTCTCG